>NC_092432.1:15247217-15404217 GCF_036169615.1 Heliangelus exortis | reverse complement strand
TCATGTTGCAAGATAGGTATGAAGAAATAAGAGCTTAAAATCCTTCTAGTTTCAACTTTTTCTTTATTGGCAAGTTAGAGATGAATAACACTGTTCAGCTCGTTTTCATCTTGCAAAGAGCAATTCTGAGTTTCTTCAAGTTGGATCAAACCAGTCGAGGGATAGAATGTACTAATCTGTTGAAGTCATTACTGTCAAAGTTACCTGTAGTATGTATTTCATCCTCTGAATTACTCAGACTTTTGCCACTGGTTTAACTCTGTTTTTTTTTTCTCCAAAGATTGCAGCGAAACAAGCTGCAGCAGCTGCTACTCAGACTATTGCAGCTTCTCAGAATGCAGCTGTTTCAAATAAGAACACAGCAGCCCACCAGCAACTTGTGCAGAGCTGCAAGGTAAACATCCCAATCCACTGACAACTAACTCTTGAACTCTGTTTTATGGGAAACTGAAGATCACCTTCTGTAATAATGTTGTTGCAAACTCAAAAGGAGATGAAAACAAACAAACCCAGAAACAAACCAAAACCAAAGCAAAAAAGAAAACCAAAACTATCAGTAGTTATTTATATTCTTATGGAATTAGATTAATTAATTAATTAGATTAATCCTTAATCCTTAATGAATCCTTATTTAAAGTAGTGGTTACATAACCACATCTTTTCTGTGATTCTGAAGTTCAGCCTGCAAGCAACTTGATCGTCACTGTAAAAAATAAATTGTATATAGGCCATATATAAGTTGTATACAGATCTTAGTATGGAGTTAACATGATTCCTACCTTGAAGGTAAAGCTGCCTCAGTTTTCAAGGTATGCCTAAAGTCAAGCACATGTTTTTTAGTTCCAGGCCAGAATTCAGAGTCTGGTGAGAAGCTTTTCTCTTCTGTATTTAAGCTACATTTGGCAGCTTAATTCCTAGCTTGGACTAATGGTGCTTCAGAGTTTTAAAAGAAATTTCATTTAAACAGAAAATTGAAGAAGACACTGTATTGCAAAAGGGTTTTCTTCTGGATGGAAGGAAAATTACATGGGGAATGAGAACAGAACCATTAAAGAAGGCATCTTTAAAAGCCACATTAACATTCAGCAATTATTCATTTCTATGGCGGTATCCCTAAGAAATTTTTGAATTCTAAATAAGGTAGCTAAAGTACATCTCAAGATGGTATTGCAGGCAGCTGTTATTTCAGTATGAACTTAAACAATAGTGAATCAGCTTGATCTTTTTACAGTTTATTGTAATATGATCTTGATGTTGACTTACTAGGTAGCAGAGAAGATCCAGTACCTGCTTACCTTGAGAGGAAAAAATTTTATTGCACTGCTGAAGTGTTATTGTGAAATGGATGGACAAGAAGCGTGAATCAGGGCAGCTCAGGAATAAAGTAGCAAAACACACTTCAGAATGATTGAACCACACTATAAAGTTTTTATTGCTGCAAGTCAAGGAAAAGTAGGCTGAGGTGCTTTATGCTTCCTTAAGTACCACTAGAATGTCACTGAAAAATCCTATCGTGTTTTAGTGCAGTTCCATGGAGTCCTAAGCAAATTCTTTGAAGGCAGCACAAGTATTGTAGCTGTGTATACTACAGGCTGTCTTTGAGGGGAGTGGAGAGAGGGTTTTTATTTACTAAGGGTTTCTCCCTTTATTTATCAGAATGTTGCAGACCACATTCCTCAACTGGTGCAAGGTGTAAGAGGAAGTCAAGCTCAAGCAGAAGACCTCAGTGCCCAGCTTGCTCTAATAAATTCCAGCCAGAACTTCCTTCAGGTAAGAGAATTGATCACTATAGTAGATTCCATCAGAGCAAAAAGCATTTTTAAGTGCTGTATGTGTTTATTTGGGATGAACACGCAGCAAACTGTTAAGAATCATCTGAAGAAGTTAACCACTGACTGTGAGACATAGCTAAGGAGAAATCAGTCCCTCCAGTCAGATGGCTGAAGTATGTTGAATCTGTGAAGAACTGCCAGAACTGAGGATAAAAGTAAGAAGAAAACTAAGCACATTAAGAAGAAACACACATTGCTGAGAAAGAGTTTCAAAAACAAGTTAGAGGGAATTCAGTGTCTTTCTAAGCAGAGGTCTCAATGAGTTGGGATGCTATTGTAACCTTTCTTAGTGAAGGTAAAGTTAGTTTTCTAGCAACAAGCTCCAGAATTCTTCACAAATGAAAGGGAACATTAACATGTGTTTTGTAGATACCAGCTTCCATAACTGATGGATCTCGATTGAAGTTTTGAACAAAACATATTTGACTTTGTGTTTCTTCCATAACATCTCTTTTTAAAAAAAAAAAAAGAAAAAATATTGAGCATTGATAACAAAACAACGGAATTGTTTGGTTTATTGTTGACATGACAAGAAATAGACAGAAGAAACCATTTCTCTGCATAATGACATGATCATTACTTGGCACCAGTCAGTCCTGCCTTGGGTGTGGAATGGAGATGAACCCTTTCAGTGACTGCTGTTAGCAGGTTCTTCATGGTCCCATGTAGGCAGAGGTATTGCAAACAGTACTCTCACTCTGAATGGTGTGCTGTATGATTCCCTCTGGAGTTATTACAGTGTTCCACCTCCTCTCTAGCTCTATGTGTGTATATACCATGGTGATGGTGATAATCAGCAGAGTATTTAAATGGTATTAGCAGCAAACCCTGTGAAGTGTCATTGCTTGAATTACAGGTTTCAATTTACAGATTTTTGGCATAGGTTAGTATTAAGAAACATTGAAATAAATGCGCCATCTGTGCCACCTGGACCTGCTCATGCCACATGGATTATAAGTAGCAAAACTACAGTTTTTAGTATTATTAAGTAGTCTATGTGAGTACTGAGACCTCAGGCAGACATTGGTACCAATGAAGTAGTCATTGTACTGAGTGATTCAGAATGAGGCCCACTGCAGAGGACGCTGTCAGTGGAGTCATGTCAGGGTGCAACATTTGACTGGGAGGCTGGTATCTACAGGTGGGTGGTGTAAGAGCAGGGAAGTGCATGTCATGGTCACTACAGAAAATCTGGAACCCTCAGGAGTGTGTGAATGGAGTAGGAATTTTTGTCTCTTGAATCCTAAACTTGCTTTAAAGAAAATGAGGTAGTAAAAATAATTTTGTTTGCTACTCTTCTTTGAACAGCCTGGAAGTAAAATGGTGGCGTCTGCTAAAGCTGCAGTCCCCACTGTCACTGATCAAGCAGCAGCCATGCAGCTGAGTCAGTGTGCAAAGAATCTTGCTACCAGCTTAGCTGAGCTACGAACTGCCTCCCAGAAGGTAGGTGAACACAAGTTTTATTCAGCTAAAGCATGACGCCTCGGATGGTGGTCACAGGCTTTCTCCTGCTTGGCCCACTGTGTCTTCCCAAAGGGAATGGCTCATGCTCAAGCCATGCTCAGTTCTCAGTGTTGCTTTTTGAGCACAGTTTGAAGACTCCCAGGAGGCTTCTGTGTCCTAATAGAAATGGGAGGGAGAAGTGGCAAGAAAACTGAAAAGCTTGTGATATCCTTTCTGTATCAGAAAGACAGGAAGAGGGTATGCACAGAGCAGTGGCAATGCTCAGAGCTGCTCTTACATCTGAAGGAGAGCAGGGAAAAGCGAGTATAATATTGTGCACCTGCCAAAGTGGGGAGAACCCAGATACAGTGCTGTTCTGGTCAGTGTTGTGACTGTGAACTGATGCTATTATATCTAAAATTCAGGAAAGCAGAGGTTATCTGTGTTCCATGCAGAGATTTCTAAACTATGTCTGGGATAAAAAAACAGGATTGTAGCATGTAGATGGCTGAACTTATTTTCAAATGTCCACCGCAGGTACTGGTAATTATGAGCTGCCACATCAGAAGGTTCAGTGTGATTTGTCACAAAGGCACTTTCTCAAAGATAAAGTCCCTGCTGCAGGAGTTGTTCTCTTGGTACCTGGACTACCTGGTGTGAAAATATGTATGCACAAGTTACTTGCCTCTCATTCCTCTGGTGGCTTTTAAGTGTGTTATTCTGGTCACAAGCTAAGAATATTGTGCAGGAGTTTGCAGTCAATGATGTGTAACCCATAAAGTGCCCACAATGGCCTCTAACATCATGAAAGCAGTAATTTAGGAGAGGAAGATTATATCTGAATCATTTACTATTTCTCATAGTGGCTTGCAGCTGCTAACAGTGATATTGATCTGATTTTTTTCCAGGCTCATGAAGCATGTGGCCCAATGGAAATCGATTCAGCTTTGAATACAGTCCAGACACTCAAAAATGAACTACAAGATGCGAAAATGGCAGCTGTGGATGGACAGTTAAAACCTCTCCCAGGAGAAACTGTAATTGAGGAAGGATGTTCTTCATTTAAAAACAAACAAACAAAGTTAGCTGTTAAAAATTTTAAGTACTGGAGGCAAAATGAGTAGTGAGGCTTTGGACAGTGATGGCAGTGATAGGTTTTTTTCTTAAAAAGAATATATATATATTCCTACTACGCCAGAAGCATGTTCTGTAGCAGAATTACTCACAGGACTGTAGAACCTTCTTGTTATAGCAAATTATAGTTTGGTAACAGCAATGTTTCAGCCTTTTTTTGTCAGAAGGAATTTGTTTTCAACAGTGACAAAGGTGAGAACTCAACTAAGACTACTGGACTGGTAGGCTTAGAAAGTAAAATTTTTCATTTGGCAAAAACTCTCTTCTCCTCATATGAAGGTAGTGATTTCCATTGCTGATTATGAAATAGTTTTGTCTTTCATATTACATAATATTTTAGCTTATTAGTATATTCATCCTGCACAGGGAAAACGTGCTAGTCAGGTGTCAGAGAAACTGCATGTACAGTAGCTGAGGTAAAAGCTTGGTTTTATTGGAATGAGGAAGTTTTTAGTATTACTTGAAAAAATACTTTGTTTTAGTTGAGCTTAAACAAACAATTTTGTCCTTTGCAATTTTACACAGCTTGAGAAATGCGCTCAGGACCTGGGAAGTACATCCAAAGCAGTCGGTTCATCAATGGCCCAGTTGTTAACTTGTGCTGCTCAAGGCAACGAGCACTACACAGGTAGTGTTTGATTCATAATGTCTCTGCAAAACTTCTGCTTTCTGTAAAATACTTAATAGAAGGTTTTCCTGTAACAGACTACTCAAATTGCTGCTTTTTTGGTGTCTTATTTTTATTCTGATAGTGAATTGTGGCAGGGTAGCAGCAATTGCTAGTGTGAGCAGTGGGCTTCATAAAAGAATAGCATTGCAGTCTGCTGTGTGTCTGTATGTAATCAGAACAGGTTGAGACATCTGTTGTTTTTGTAAATAATATGCCACTGAAACTCTAAAGGACGGAACTAAAATGTCATGCAGTTTAAAGGTCAGTGCCACTGGAAATGTTGCTGTGTCCTTTCAGAAGGTTAAAAGAGTCTTTGGTTATTTTTTGAAGCACAGGATGCAAAGATACTTGGGATAGCTTGGTGATGTTTAAACATCTCTTACTAAATGTTACCAGTTTGCATGTATAATGCAGGCTGTGTCTCTGGCTCACTGATTACAGTTAGAGTTCAAGTCAACAGGTAATGTGGGCACACAGATTCCAGAGTTTTTGGTTTTTGTATAGAAACCCAAAGCATCTTAATAAGAATATGCTCCTTGCAGGGAGGAAAAAAAGTTTTCCTCTTAGATTGTAAAATGTTTTATCTCCTTATTTCTGAAAGAAATGATAACTCTTGATGCAGATGCTACTGTAGGATTTGTTTTAATATTACTGATATAATCCATTATGGCAATTACCACTTCAATGTATATAATTGCATCAGGGCTACATAACTTTGTTGCTTTAATTTCAAGCAGATATAGTTGAGTTAAGATGACTTGTGTTTCTATCACATAGTTATGCAGAAGATAGCACAGAGTATCTGGTGAAGGAATGCAGGTATTTGCCAGCTGATATCTAATAAGTTAATCTGTTAGCTCTCAATATCAAGCTGTAGGAGCTCTTTGGTTGGGAAATCCTACAAAGCAATGAGTTCCTTTTCAAAGCTCATAAAACTCTTTTCTCTTGCGTATTATCTTGTTATGCAAAACCCATTATGTGCTCAAGCAAGCCCTGAGTGTTTGTAGGTATTATGATATTCTTCTGTTTCCCCATGATAAAAATTCTTTACAGCTTATATTCACTATTTAGTAAGTCCCTCTTGTCTGCAACTGTCAAAACAAGTTTCTTTTCACTTTGTACTAGAAGTCATTGTAGAGGATGAAAGCAGCACCAAACTAAAAGCAAACAATCAGACCTTTTTTGTGGTGCTGTGATAAATTAAGTCAAACTTTAAAGATGCATAGAGGTACTATAATTAAAGGAAAAAACTGTGTGGGTATTTCATGAAGTCTTTTTTTCCTGAAAATGTGAAAATCTTTCTGGGGTTTGTCAAGTAGAAGGGTTGTAACTGCAGTGCAGGCAGTACTGTTTCTATGCCTAGCTTGGCTTTACTTTGATATAGAATATCAGTTGCCTTTTGTGATCTAAAGTTTCTGGGCTTAAAAAAAATATTCAGTTGATTAGGAGAAAAATTTTTTAAAAGCACTGGTGTTAAAATGCTTATGTAAGTGCCTGGGGAGTTGTATTTGGTTGTGATGTCCCAGCTTTTTAAACATTTCCAGTAGGGATATTGCAACGTTCTCATAATTTTTAATGCCAAAATGTGGGTAACCAAGAGCTCATGTATATCAAATATGAATATTCTCTGTAGCTTTCTTTTGGTAGGTATAGCATGATTTTAACATTATCATTCAAAATATACCATGTAAATTAATTGCATATGTTATTAACTGGACTATGTGCTTATTGAGGTCTTTTAGAAGACTGTTTTATGTTGGTTTTTATTAAGGGCTGAATTAAATTTCAAAAATAGAATAATGGGACCATTATTCATACAGTTGTACATCTTAGCTTTAGAGCTGATGTATGTCCTATAATGTTGGCCAGACAGACCACAGAATCTCATGGCATCCTCTCTATGACTTGATTATTTTCATGTGCTTGTTCTCACAGTGAGGTTATATCAAGTTCTATCTTCCCTGAAGATATCTTCTAATCTTTTTAAGTAACTTGCCCTTAATGTTATTGCAGCATTTATTCTCTAAAAAATCCAAAATTGCATTTTCACATGGATCAGAGATGCTGTGGTTCTGAAATTACACCATTCTTGCAGACAATTACTTTAGCCTATAGTTTGGAGTACGTGTTTTTTTCTCATTTTCAGGTTTTAGAATTTTGTTTGTTTTCAGTGCTTTACTAAGATTTACTCCCCTATATAGAATTGTGCCTGTAATGTGGTCTTCAGGGTATATTTATTGTACAGCTTCACTACAGGTATTTCTTTAGGAAAGTCATACTGTGAATTTCAAATGTGTTCATGATTTTCCTTTCAACTGCATTTGTAGTACTATTTGGCCGTGGGATTATTACCTCCAAATTTATCTGTCATAAAATACAACGATGATCTTTAGATGGGTACCAATAGAGTCCTTGATGAAATCTGACCTTAGGAATTGCTGCCAGAGAAACTGCTCAGGCTTTGAAGACTTTGGCTCAGGCAGCACGAGGGGTTGCAGCATCTACGAGTGACCCTGTGGCAACACATGCCATGTTGGATTCAGCAAGGGATGTGATGGAAGGCTCTGCCATGCTGATCCAGGAGGCCAAGCAGGCCCTGGCTGCACCAGGGGATGCAGACAGTCAGCAGAGGTTAGCCCAGGTAAGTTGTGACTTGAGCAGCTACTTGCATTATCCAACAACCAGTGAAATTACTTGAAATGTAGCACTAAGTAATGAGAGAGAACAACAGAAAATCAAGGCTGCAAGGTTTGTCAGCTTTCTGTTTCTTCCAGCAAGTCCCAGATAGTAACCTGCATTAAACAGTGCAGAAATATAAACTTATACGAAATCAGCTTAGTCCTTTTACCCACAACATATTTGAGTAAGCTGCTTGACTGCAAAAATGAAGTAACTGTTAAACTGATCATTATCAAGTGAAGGATGTGTTTTAATGTTATATGCAAAAAGCAAACGTGCATTTTCTACGTGTGGCACCACTGCTTTTCAACTTGTCTCAAAAGTTCTGTAATTGGATTGTATTTTAAACAACTTCTTCTGAGGAAACATTCATTTTAATCAGGAATTTATCTGAAAAAAAGAGCATGCAGAGGCTTTCAGTGATAAGTATATGGTTAACTTCAGGGGCATTCCCCTATCTGCAGTGCTGCAGCCTTTATCCCAGGTGCCAAAAGCATTTGCAACATTATCCTGTCAAATGGGTGAGCATAAATAATGACTGCTAGACTATAGGTGAGTGAACAAAGAAAGTCACAAGCCTCAAAAATGGTCTTGTTAAGAGTCAGAATGTAGGAATTGTTGTCTATATCTAAATGCTCCTATTAGATAAATGACCACCTAATTCTTTCTCAGTGTGCATGTGTTTACTTAATGTGTTGCAGGTGGCAAAAGCAGTGTCCCACTCCTTGAATAACTGTGTGAATTGTCTGCCTGGACAAAAGGATGTGGATGTGGCCTTGAAAAGCATTGGGGAATCTAGCAAGAAGCTCCTTGTTGATTCGGTGAGATGTCTTTTAACTTAGAAACAAATTTCAGAGAACTGGAAAGCAGATCTGGGTTCCCTATGTGTCCAATTATTATTTGGTAAATGTGTCCTAAGTGTATTTCATGAGTTTTGTTTAAGTTTATGAAATGCTATTATAGTCTTGGTTTATGGGAAAGGTTTAATATGTTTGTGGCTTGTGAAGGCAATATTCAAGTTGTTGTCATAGATCACTGTTAGTTTGGTTTTGGTTTTTTTGAAAAGACCATGTGCAACTTACCATATTAAAGAATATGAAAAGAAAAATTGATGATCCATTTCCCACCCAGAAATGATCGGTTCGGTTTAAGGAGCATTGCGGTCAGTCAAGTAAAATGTTTTGTGCAAGAAGAATTGTTCTTTTTCTGGTTAGCTGCATCCATGTAAAAAAACCCAACCCTATGAGCACTGGTAATTTGCTGCTGAGTTATGATTCAGACAGCTTTTTTTCTGCACCTACCAGTGATCCTGCTACCCTGTGAATGAAAGAGGAATTGTATTTTGATCAATTTGTGCAATGCCTTTTGGTAAAAAAAGGTCAGGAGCCTAGAGTAATAGTGAAGAGCTTGTTAATACTTGTGTGGTGTTCTGTAAAACTTTGTGGAAGGGAATGATGACGTAGGGACAAAAATTTTCCAAACATAGAGACAAAAAATTTCCAATTTTTGCTACTGTGTTCATCACTTCAATTTCTTAATTGAACTGTCATCACTTCTGTCCCTTGCAAGGCTGATGTACTTGTCTGTCTCTTGAAAGAAATGGCAAGACTGAGGTCCATGTATTGATTACTGTTTGACAGCAGTCCTGTAGTGGGACTGTTCTGGATTCAGAACTGAATCACTACCAGTCCAGTTACACTACTCCATTTTAGCTTGTATGTGAAGCTCACTACTGTGTTGCATGTAGTGCTTTTGGTTTTTGAATGTCACAAACTTTCTAGACATGATGGGCTGGGGTGATGTGACAGACAATAAGATAGAGCCCTTGATCTCTTACAGCTGCCTGCAAGTTCTAAATCATTTCAAGAAGCTCAGAGTGAACTGAACCAGGCAGCAGCAGACCTGAATCAGTCAGCAGGAGAAGTTGTCCATGCTACACGGGGCCAAAGTGGGGAACTGGCTGCAGCCTCTGGAAAATTCAGTGATGATTTTGATGAATTTCTTGATGCTGGTATTGAAATGGCTGGCCAAGCACAAGTAAGTTTTTCACCTTGCTACCTGGGACCATGGGTTATCTTAGGCCTAATAGCTTGCAGTGCAGTATCTTGGGATGTTGCAGTATCAGAGATGTTGTCACATAGTACCTGGCTTATTCCTAGTAGTCTAGGTACTCAGTTGAAGCTGGAGATATTTCCTTTGTTTTATCTTACTAAATTTAAATGTGCTGAATTACACTAATTGGTCATTTGGAGACGACTGAGCATAAGAAATCTCAGCATAGGAAAATCAGAGGAGGGCTTGCAGAAAAAACAATCTGCAGACTATTCTGCCCTAGCTACGAGGAGAAACTTGCAAACCTAAGAAGTGGTTGCCAAAAGAAAAGTAGCCAGAAGAAGTCTTGTGTGTGGTAATCCTTTGAAGTCATTGATGAAGTGTCTCTGTAGAGCAGATGGTTTCTAGATAGAGCTGAGTAGAGAGCTCAGCAATACTATTGAGTTTCCATGAAAACTTTATAGTTCAGGTTCTAGATACATGAAGTGAGTTAGGCACCAAGAATCTACTGATTCTCCAAAACTGGGTAGGAGTTAGGTGCCTGATTATCTTAGACATGAGCCTCATTGACTTCTAGAATGTTTTGCTTGAGGCAGTTCAAGGAAGGCAAAGCTAGAAATGATGCTGCAAATAGCTACTGAAAAAGTTTTCCAGCTGCTGATGAACTTGTGGCCCTTGCAGATTTGCTTATCCTGCTGACATTGGGAATGATAAGATTTTGATCTTTCAAAACAGAATGTCTTCTGTCTGTGTCTAGTTATGTGGCCTGAACAGAAGCCATATCAGGTATTTTGGATTATAAATGTTGCGACAGGGAGGAAGAAGCATGTAAATATAGAGCAAGAGTTTTCACAATGAGTGAGTAATATGCCATCTCTTTACATAAAACCCAGAACAGACTGCTATAAAGAATGGCTTCACTTCTGTTATCACTGACAGAACAATCTTAGTTACAGCTATTGGCAGTGATAATGCAGTACTTTCCTTTAACTGTATGTATATGCAGGTTGACCTTTTCAAGCAGTGACTCAAGTAAGTAATGCCACATCCAAGTCAGACTGTTTATCAAGTCAGACTGTTTACCAAGCAAGCTTATAGAAACATATTTTCTTGGGGTAGAGGACTTTCTGCAGGCATCTTTTTGTGTGACTAATCCCAGTGAGATGCTAGAAAACCTCTGGGTTACACAGAGGATGCTGGCATACAGAGAGTGTACACTGGATAATGTAGATCAGCTGTGCCAGGCAGAGACACATGAAGGTCTTGACAACAAAGCATTGTTCAACAAGTAGTAAAGTTTCTCCAGTGCTCATTTGTGAATACTGCCATTGTTAGAAACCAAGCTATTTGGTACTTGGGCTTCTTTTTCTGTTATGTAAGTGAAGCTGGAGGTACCTGTCTGGGTGAACAGTGGTTTTGGTCCATGTTCTTCTCCAGACTGTTGTCCCCTGCACGTCAGTGGTTTCAGATGGATGAACAAACTGGGTTTCCAAATGTGGCTTTAGCACACTTGCTTTATTGAAAACCCTGCACTTAATGTTATGTTGCTGTGGCTTTCCAGACTAAAGAGGACCAGATTCAAGTAATAGGCAATCTCAAGAGCATCTCTATGGCTTCCAGCAAGCTGTTACTGGCTGCCAAGTCTCTGTCTGTTGATCCCGGAGCTCCTAATGCCAAGAACCTCTTAGCAGCAGCAGCAAGGTAAGGATGTGTTGGTTGCTTCAGGTTTTCCTAAGGTATTTCCTTTTCTCTCTGATATTTCTAATGTGTTCATATACTCTTCTGCTATTGACAACTGAATGGTTGGAACCTGCAGTTCTGCTTAAATGAAAGTAGGCTGGAGGAAAACTGCTTATTTTGGACTAGTTCCTTTACTGGCATAACTTGGTACCCTTGATGGAAGTAAGAACCAGCAGTTGAAGACCTGGCCTGGGTTTTAGATGGGCTAGTCTGTTTTCCCTACTGGTTTTTTTTTTTTTTACTATCTATGTTCTGTAAGGCACTAGCTACACAGTAAGCATCTCAACAAAGAAAAGAAATTTAATAGTGTTCCATCTGTTGAATGGGCTTAAAATCATGTTGTGGCTGTCATTAACAGTGTGGTGTGTGTGTGTGTGATTAATAACACCTGACAGGAATAGATGCAATGTTTGTTTGCTGAAAGGTAGCCTAACATTAAGTATTGTGTCAGCTGTGCCCTGAATTTTGTCTTGTGGGCCCTATTAATCAGTCAAGGTGCTCAGTGTTTATGTGAAAAACCACCACTGCATTTCAGTGTCTAACTGGATAATTTCCTTTCCTCTCCACTTTATCAAATCCTTTTCAAATTTTTTTTTCAAATTAACTTTTTATTCATTTACCTAAGTTTGTAAATGGAGCGTTAAAATATCAAAACCTGAAAGGGGACTGCTGAAGGCCAGGTAGACATCACACCCAGAAATATCAATAAATGAGATGAATGTCTGAGATTATGTGGATGTAACTTACTGTATTGCAAAATGTTTGTAGCCACAAAGATTAACCTAGAGACTAAGTGACGATTACTTCCTTGGGAATAATGTAGTTGATATTTGCCTTCAACCTTGGAGTCATCCCTTTCTAATAGCAATAGCTTTTTTTATTAAAAGAATCCAGTTCTTTATTAAAGAACTTCATAAAGAAGTAACATTACTTTTATTTGTCAGATTTTTTTTTTAAAGAAAATAAAAATCTGATATTTACCTTGTCTCCCCAGGATAAATAGCTTCTAGGAAACTTGGAGGTAATCAAAGGCACAGTGCTTAAAAATGAAGGCATTGTGTGAGCTTTTGTTACTGCTACAGCATCAGACTGCTACAGACTTCTGCTTTAGGCTTGGAACCTTGCTGTTTGGTGTGGAGGAACTTGGTGACCCCAGTGAAGCCCAGTTAGCTGTCAGTTTCTGCCAGGCTGATATTCCCTCTGTAGAAGCATGTAATTCCCTCTATTACATTCCCTCTATTTATTCCCTCTAAAAATCCCTCTATCGCTGCTTGTGACAACCTTGTCAGGGTTTTGTTCTCCTTCCTTGCTCTGATATGGTCACGGTCAAGTATTTTTACTTCCTTTCTTCTAATGAAAATGAAAAAAGAGGCATAATTCCCTTTGCTTCTTTGTGTGTAAGGTGGCTGTTCTGATTTTTCTCTCTTCCACAGTACTGTGATTAATCTTGTATTTTCTTTCCTTTCTTCCCCCATTGTTCCAACTGTAATATACCCTCCAACTTTTTCAGTAGCTTTGGCATTGTTGTGGAGGCATTTTACTTTAATTTCTTTAGTTCCTCTGACAGCCTCATAAGACTGCAAAAGTAGTCGAGTTCCCTGTAGGATCCAAGTATTGATGTGCTTATCTGATGAAAACCAATATGGCTTTTAGAATCTCATCAGTTCTCTTCCCCTGTTGGGTTGTTGTTTGAGGGGCCATCTTCCTGGCTTTACTGCTTCCAAATAATCTTAAAAGTAATGTGTGTACATTGGGGGTACTCCTTGGTTACAGATATCTGGTGTGTAGTAATGATATTCATGAGACCACACTGCATCCTCTACAAAGCTGACCAAAAGCTTGGGTATTTTTTCTATAATCTCAAATACTTTCTGAGTCAACATGCATTGTTGCTCTGAAATGAAAATGAACTGCAGGGAAGATATTTTTGCATGAATTTTCTCTGGGAGTGAACAGAACCTTCCAGTTTTATATCTATTCATGTGTCTTTATGCAATGACATTTTTCTGATGCCTACAAATCATTGATGTTCAGGAGGCTGAGGATCAATTTGTATTGATGTTATATTGGTGAAGCCATGCATGCTCCTTTTCAGAGACACATAATTGTAAAAGTGTTTATGTATACACAACCACACCTTAACTAGAAGAGTATCAAAGATTAGCTAAAGTGAAAAACCAAACAAGCACACCAAAGCTACTGAAAAGGACTCTGTTATCCAAATGCATTTATTAGTTTCCATTATTTTTGCCCTGAAATTAAACATAAATTCTCATGTGTACATGAGAAAAAAGCACATCCTGTTTGCTTTTCAACATGATAGCATCCATCTTGCTAATTTTTATTGATGTTACAAATCATGTTAACAAGTGCTGTTTTTCTTAAAGACAAAAAAATGCTGATGCCATGCAGAGATTGAGTTATATTCTCCATGCACCATGATTTTCTATTTTTCCATGAGAAAACCACAAAAATCTTGCATTTCACTATAATGTCACAATACAAACTAGGTTTTTGAAAATAGGTGACAAAATGCCTAACTATAAAAAATTATCTTTGATCAATAACAACGAGTGGCAGACTCCTACTCCCCCTCCTCCAAAAAATTTTTTCCTAGAAGCAGCTTTCCTGGGTGGTTAATCATTGCTCTAAAATGAATGTAGTTAGAATGCCTTTTGCTTAGTACCAGAGCCTTCATCAGAAACACAAACAGTGATCAGATTTTGTCAGATTCAGCACAATCGTGTTCAAGGTGTGTCAGGTTCAAGAGCACAGCTGTGAACTCCTGTAGAAGAGTAATGCAAAGCATTGTGTTGTCTGTGGATTTAAACCTAAGGGAGCTGATGCATGTTGACTCAGAATATCAATGATTTAAAGAGCAAAACTAGCTTGATAACAGCCTACAGAAATACGTAAAAGGATTATGTCTATGTCACAATGATAGACAAGACACAGGACTTTGTTAGCAAAGGGTGTATCATATGACTTCATACAAACATTTTTTGACATACTGGCCAATTGTTTCTGTGTCTTGTAGGATTTCTGGGGTGCTAGTTGGAAAATGAGTCAGTTTTAGTATCAGACCTATGAACACCCTAAAATAACCTTTAGCTAAGTTATGTGACTGTGCTACTGTGGTGGGTTGTCCTTGGCTCACTGCCATGTGATTTTTTTCTTTGTCTTCCCAGAGGTGCCCCCAGGTTGGCTGCTGGGCTCGGCTGTGTCCTGCCCTGGCTCTCTTGGAGCCTTCTGGAAACAGCTGTGCCCAGCATGGGGCACCTCTGGGCCTCCTCCTCCTCTCACAGAGGCCACCCCCACAGCCAAAACCTTGCCACAGGTATGAAGCTTCTGATTCTCCTGGACTAACTTCTTAGTTATTTGGACTGAGGGGACAGATTTTCAGATGTGTAGTTTTTCAAATTCTATTGTGAGAATGTTTTTGCTCCTATGAAGCTTGTTAAAGAAGAGGTCTATAGGTGAACTGTTAAACATACAGTTAATCTCCAAATTCTGAAAAGAAAAAATGTAATAGAACATCAAAGTTTTAAATCTTTATGCAGTGTACAGTTAAACAAAAATTCCAAGAAGATTAAAAGTCTAACTTTAGAATATACCTTTTCCTTTTCTTTTACTTTGCCTAGAGCTGTGACTGAGAGTATAAACCAGCTCATCACGCTGTGCACCCAGCAAGCTCCTGGGCAGAAGGAATGTGATAATGCACTCAGAGAACTGGAGGTATTACTACATTTCAGTTCTTAAGAATAAAAAAGGGCCCCAAATGTTTGGTTTTCTTTGTCTGATTAGCTGCTGTCAGTGTCTTCTCACTGGATATATGTGGCAAGGGTATTAATTTCGTACCAGGTAAGCACAGAACCTCCATGAACATGTAGTTTTGGCCAGAATGAAACTTGCTGTCCTGACCCCATCTCCACTTCCCTACCCCTCAAAAGGTAAAGTCCTTATTGTTGATACTTACAGTGAATTAAGTAAGAATCATGATGGGATGGGCACTCTAGCAGTGCACTGGAGGGAGCTGGTGGTATCTTGATTTTTCTACCTATAGGACACAGGTACTGACATCCCACATTGTAGGATATTTACCATCTTTTACCCTGTTCCTGACTGCCACTTATTACTGTAGATTTTTGATGCCTTGTTAACTTCTTTGACACAGGCTGATATGACATGTATGTTAATACAAGTTTTTGCTAGTTATGTTCTGGCTCATGTGTGAAATGTTTGGCTGGATAAGTATAGACAACTGCTTATAATAGTATTAAACAGCATCTTTTTAATTAAACTAAATGTTGATTTGCATCAAAAGGATGAAAAAGAAAACAAAACACCAACCTTTTTATTTCAGTTCTTTGCTATCAAAAGAATACAAAGATACTTATTTGCAGTGCATTCCAAAATATTGGTAGAATGTTGCCTAGGAGCTACCTTGTATTTCTTAATTCTTAGTTTCTTGAGCACAGAAGTTTATTTAATATAGTTCTGAAAACGTGTGCTTAGGCTGTTAACAATTAACAAAAAAACAATTTACCTCCTGTCAGCCAAGCGTCACTAACTGACCAGAAATCCCTCATCACAAACACAAGGTAAACCACATTAACCTCTACTTGCAGCAGATTTTTAGTGCACAAGTATGTAGGTACTGCATAATGTACTGCATTTTATGTATAGTATGCTCATCTGTATGTGAGCCCTCAGCAAATGTGTAGTTTTGTTTGCTTGCCAGATATAGTTTTAAGATTACAGTTATATGAGATGGATAGATGTTCTTATCTCAATATCTCAGTGTCTCTCAATAATCAGAGTATCTTTCATTATTTCAGACAGTTAAGGGAATGCTGGATAACCCCAATGAACCTGTGAGCGACCTCTCGTATTTTGATTGTATTGAAGGTGTAATGGAAAACTCCAAGGTAATTTCCTTTTCCCACTTCTGTGCCAATTGCAATGTGTGTTTTGATTATCAGAACTTCCCACATAGGTCTCGAGCATATTAGAAACACTGCACAGTGGTTGTAGATAAAATGTGTGCTGTGCTCCTTGATAAAACTCTGCCTCAGGTAGGTCTCCTACAGATAATTTCAGGTTTTGGTCACTTAGAAAGCTTGTTGTCTCGCTAAGAAATTTTAATTAAGTGGCTGATATGCAATACTGTTGAAGTTTCCCTTTCTGCTCTATGTATCAGACACCATGTGATACTTGCAAGATTTATTTTGACTGCAGCTATGTTGGAGCAGCCAGAAGTGTAAACTGGAGGCTTGGCAATGGAATATCTTTGTATTGTTCTGTGCAAAACAGCTTAGAGAAGTGTCTGCACAGTCCAGATATTCCAGCACGTCGCAAAATCTGTGTGAAATCATTAAGTTATTTTTAAACATACCACGCTATATATCTTTCTTTGAAGCTTTGCTTTTGATGTCCTTATTATTTGATGTGTTGGAATCATGCCAGATCCATCCTTTTTTAAGAGAAAAAGAAAGTGCTTAATGGGCTTGCGTGTCATCTTGCAACTAATGCTCTTCTGCAGTCAGATCTTTGTTTGAATATTGAAAGAGAATAAACTGAACTCAGTGGGAAATACTGGAATTAATCTGACATTCAGATGGTTCCAGCAGACTAGATGCAACTTCATTTCAATGGACTTTAGAGGCAGAGAACATGTGGGATGTATTAACAGTAGCTTTAGGATTGGTTGTCATGTTCTGCAATCAGTGAAATTTGCCTAGCACCTGGCTAGCTGTGATGAGTAGTGGATGACAGCAAAATTAATTATGGTTAATTTTGAATCCTCATAGTCATTTGTGCTATCATAATGCTTAGGTTCAGCACTTTCAGTACAGAGTTGATCTGCATGCCTTATCTCTTACACCACAGAGAGCAATGTGCCCAATTCAGTGAGGTCATTACCTAGCTAAAATTTCTGCAAGCCAAGTCTGAGAGGTTTGCAGGCCAGAACTGGCTCAAGGCCTGGAATCACTTGCCTTTGAGTAGTAGGGAAGCACATTGGGAAGATAACTTGTTTTTTTTAATTTCTGAGGTTCTTGGAGAATCAATGGCAGGCATTTCCCAGAATGCGAAAACTGGGGATCTTTTAGTCTTTGGAGAATGTGTTGGAGTTGCATCCAAGGCTCTCTGTGGTCTCACAGAGGCAGCAGCTCAGGTAAGCTTCTGAAATCTGTAAAGCAAGTATATATTTCTATTTTAGAAAGCCTGTGTAGGTATGTAACTCTGAGATTCATGTCCTGATGTCCAAAGAAATTATGACCTTGTACTGTATTTCAAGCTGTGTAGCTCCACAAAAATTGTCCATGTGCTGCTGTATGTTGCTGAAGCAGCAGAGTGCAGTAACATGCATATTTTATAGAGAAGAAATGACATCAAGAAGAAAACTTTGAGGATAAATCCAGTGTCACAGATGCAGTGTAGGGGATGTCATTTTTGCAGCTCAGGCTGTTAACTGTTATGTCATAGAGAAGCACACAAAAGCCAGTCACAGTTAAAATGAGTGAATCAAGTTGGATTTAGTTTGTATAAATTTCTAAGGAGCACTAATAATTTCAAACATGTAAATTAATAAGCAAATTGTTTCATTTGTACAGGTATTTCCAGAATAGCCAAAATTCTTAAGCTACTATGTCACATGAGAGTCTGCAACCCTTTGGGTTCCCTGATAATGGGACTGAACTCTCTTAAAAGCTGATAAAGCCTCTTCAGCCACCTCAGGAGTTGGTTTTAGTGGGGGATCATGCACTGCATCTGAAAACTGCTTCTTGATTTCCCCAAATAGAGAATTTCTCTATGTGGTCTTAATCCCCTGCACATCTAATCCTGCACTGCCTTCCAGATATAGCAAGGTGACATAATTTTATTTGTAGTGGAAATTTGTCAAGAAATCTTTAAATACAGTTATGACAGTTCAGACAATTCCTCCTCAGAGAGGTGTGAAACTTATTTAATTGAGGAAAAAAGTAAGTTTGGCCATCAGACACCTTGAACTGCAGTGAGACCAGCAACTGGAGGAGCCCTACAGTAAGCAGTAGTCATTTGCTGTGAGTTGGTTTTCTACTCAGGCTTGACAAAAACCCTCACGACCTCCAACTGTGTCTAATCCAGTTAATAATTTGCTGGTGCTTGTGACCATTAATGCTCTTTCCACTGCAAGCGAAAAGTAGAATTTCCAGGGATACCAGGTGCTTAAACAGTAGACAGTTTAATTAGTAGTAACTTTTCTTCATTTCAGAGCATTGTGAGGTTTTTTTTTTTCAGAAGATGGGGACAGTACCTTACATTATGATTTATGGATAATAACTAACTATTGTGTGCTATGACAAATGTCAAGCTGTATCAAAAAGCTAGGATGGACTTAGCACTGTTTCTTAGGATTGTTTTCTTTCTTTCTCCATTTCTAGGCTGCTTACCTGGTTGGCATCTCAGATCCAAACAGTCAGGCTGGTCAGCAGGGTCTTGTTGACCCAATTCAGTTTGCCAGAGCCAATCAAGCAATCCAGATGGCGTGCCAGAATTTGGTAGATCCAGCAAGCAGCCCATCACAGGTGAATCCAGAGAACTGCAGTGCGACCATCACTGTTAGGACATGTGAATTCACTTTATTTGTGACCAAAGGAGTTTTTGTTGAAAACTGTTGCATAGTTTTGAACTGCAACTTTGCAGAGCTATATTATAATAATTGTCATGCTCCTTTGACAGTCTGGTTGTTTTGTGCCATCTATTTTTACAGGTATTATCAGCTGCCACAATTGTGGCCAAACATACTTCTGCTTTATGCAATGCTTGTCGCATTGCTTCATCAAAGACAGCCAATCCTGTTGCCAAGAGGCACTTCGTGCAGTCTGCCAAGGAAGTTGCAAACAGCACTGCTAACCTGGTTAAAACTATCAAGGTACATTTGCTGCTGCTTACTTGTGCTTCCTGCTTTGTGTTTTGTAGTTGTGGGGTTTTTTTCTGCTGAGACAGAACCAGAACAGTAAGAAATGTATTTTAAATTTCTGTGATATGTGTATTTTAAGAAATCATTAATTACTTTTTTGAAGATCTGAACTTGCAGAACATGCTCAGTTGTATGACTGAGCTAATGTTATGATGGAAAGAATGGGGCAATTATCAGTATGAGGAGAGTCAGCTTGGGCCATGCAGTTCTGAGACATCTCTGCCTTAATGTGCTTAACAAGCTTGCCCAATGAGAATAATTTGAAAACTACTGAATGTGAAGGTTTTTAATGGTGTTACATTGCTCATTATCCAGAGGCTTGTGGAGGTATTTCTGACAGCTTTGCCATAATTACAGGAGAGAAAAAATAGAAAGTACTGGGAACCAAATAGAAGCCAGCTATATTGGTGCTGTTTAATAGTCTCCTGTTATTAGTAATCTTTAGTTTTCCAGATACTGCCTACAGTTTGGCAGGAGATGGCTTTTCCTCATACAGCAGAAATAATACATGTTAAGCAATAAAGGACTCACAATTCTAAACCCTTCTGGAAGTCGTTAGCTATTCTGCTACTGAAAGTCTCTTAAAATAATAATACTCTTAGGACTGGAAGGTTCTATTACTTTACACAGAAGATCCTTCATATTAAAATGTTTCCATGACATTAGGAAAAGCTTTAGTTGACCCATGTAAAAATGAGACCAATAATTATTGGTTTGCTAAAAAAAAAAAAACAAACAAAAAAAAAAAAAAAAAAAAAACAAACAAAAAAAAAAAAAAAAAAAAAAACAAAAAAACAATCTACAGGGAAGAACTGGCTATTTAGCCCCTTCCACCATTTGGAGCATGAGGTCCTGAGGCACAATATATGAGTCATCAGAGTGCCATGACAGAAAACCTCCATTCAGAATTGAAGCAAAGCAGTAGTTCAAAGTTTAGGGTCAATAACCAGTTAAGTAAAGAAACACACACTTAAAGGATCATATTTTTTGTGTCAGCCTTGTTTGTGGAGGAATTTTCCCCTGTCATAAGTACAACAGCTTAACCATTGAAGAAATTAAACCATCTTCAATTTTGCAAAGAAACCCATTCAGACAGAACTCAGTTGTGATTTAATTTCCAGGCCCTGGATGGTGATTTTTCTGAAGAGAACCGCAACAAGTGCAGGATTGCTACTGCTCCTTTGATAGAGGCTGTGGAAAATCTGACAGCATTTGCTTCAAATCCAGAATTTGTCAGCATACCAGCACAGATCAGCACTGAGGTAAGGTGGGATATTGCACTTCTGCCCTCAGTAAATTGAAAATGTTGAATTAATCGTGGCGTGAGAGAGGAAGCGAGTGTCAAGACCTGACCCCAAAATGTCTCTCTGTGTTCCTGGGTGTCTGTAGGGCATTCTGCTGTCCTTCACTTAACCTCTGACCTTGAGTTTGCACCAGGAGGATAAAACAAGTTAGGCCACAAGTGCTGCCAGTCTCCTGTTAGTAAAGTGAGACAGTGCAGGTGATCCTCATGTCTTGTTAGTGGATTCTTCCATGTGATAAAGTAATAAATTTCCCTTTTTCCACTGAGCAGCTTTAACAAATGGAAATTAATGAGTTTTGAAAAGGATTAAAGGACCATCACTGGGGTTTTTCCCTTCCAACAACAATTAAGTCACAGGGACAAGAAGCAAATTTTCTTGGAAAAAAACTTTCTGTGAGCTTTTTTTTTTTTTTTTTTGCTGGGTTATCTATCCTCAGCCACTGTAACTGCAACAGAGTATGTTTAAAGTAAAGATCAAAGGCTTTTTTTCAGGGGAAAAAATAATAAATCCTTCAAGCTTTGTAAAAGCTTCAAAGTAGAAGCTTCATTTTTTGTTCCTGACTCTCCAACTCCTCCTTCCTGGTTTTGGCAGTGTCCCTTCCAACTGGCAACATCAGATGATTCAGGAACTGTTGCAGTCTTAAAGTTGTGGGCTGTAACTGGGATCTGAGCCTGCCTTCTGTGTCTGTGTATCTGGGTTTACCAGGCGATAAAATAGATGTGGAAATGATGATCCAATCTGAGTGTTGTAGTCCAACTCATTCCATGAAAAAGCACTTGCTTAGATCTTGCAAGTTTTGTGACCAAATTTATTTTCATTGGTCTATGATCAGACAAGTATCATTGATTTCACCTATTTCTGATCTGGATGGTGCCTTTCTAAGCTGAAGTGTTTCTTAAGTATGCTACTGAGAAAACTGTTGAGCTTTGATTTAAGTACTGTTTCTGTTTTGAATCTCCATGAATGTCATTGTGTGATAAGAGAAATTATAATCCCCTGCTCTAATAATTATTTAAACATTCCTTGTCTTCTTTACTTTTCTGACCACAGGGCTCACGAGCACAGGAACCAATCCTAGTCTCTGCTAAAACTATGTTGGAGAGCTCATCTTTGTTGATCAAAACTGCACGTTCCCTGGCTATCAATCCAAAAGATCCTCCCACGTGGTCTGTACTAGCTGGGCATTCTCATACTGTCTCGGATTCTATCAAGAGTCTTATTACCTCTATCAGGTATTTCTTTTGCAGTAACTTTGTGGTGTCCTCATTTCAGCTGTAATAACTGAAGTGCTGTTAGTTAGAAATAATACAGGATGGTCTTTAGCAGTGTGGTGTTTTTTACTAATGACCGTTATTTATTCTTTGCATAATATCTCCCCACAAACACAGTTATGTTTGGGTGTTCACACAGTGGGTGACCCCAGCACTCTACAGCATAGGAAGGGTTGTTTGTGTTCTGTTCTCCTTCCTTGGTTTCACCTCTGATTCAGTTTAAGTTAAAAGTAATAGAGAATGCCGCAGAGTAAAGGAAATATAGCTGATACTGCCTCCATCTAGATCATGTACCAACATACAGATCTTGGCAAACAGCATTAATTTTTTAAAGTAAATCAGACAGCATGTAAATTGCATTTGCTATCTTTTCTTTACTGTAGTATTTTCACTTAAGTTTCAAGAATGCTGTGGAAAGATGTGAACATTCTTTATTTTCTGGACTAAATGTACCTGTCCCCTTCCTATTGAAAATTTTATATAGTTCTATACTTAACCTCTTAATAGTGATTACATCACTGTTTTCATGCCATTTTAATTTAAAGTGTGTTTACAGTTTTGCTGATCTTTACACTGCAATAGCAAACTGCATGTGAGGACAAAGTACTTGGAAACTAACCTTTGCTAAAAGATACCCAGAACTTAATGTCATAATATTATACTGTCATATATTATAATGTCATAATTCCTTACATATAATATGTAAGGAATTGTTTTCTGAGGCAGTCAACTGAATTGTGTAGAAATGTGAATATTTTTCCATTGTGTCTGTTTTATTTCAATGCTGACCTTCGTTATTGAGCCACTCTGGCCATCCTGAGGTTGAATTTGCACTTTTCTTCTGAGGCAATAATTTTTTTTCTGTCCCAGTTTTTGAGAGACATGTCCCTGTGTGTATCAAGTGTGTGGAGAACTCTGTATGTGTATCAAAATCCAAGAGGTAGAAGAACAAACCTAACTTTTGCCCTCGTTGCTCTCCTCTCACATGCTTTGTGTCATCAGGCAATGAAATATGCTTGTGTGTATTGATGACAGAGCCTGCCTCATGCCCATCATGCTCAGCTCATTCCTCTGTCTTTCAGGGACAAAGCCCCAGGCCAGCGAGAGTGTGATTTCTCCATTGATGGCATCAACAGATGCATCAGAGACATTGAGCAGGCCTCCCTTGCAGCTGTCAGCCAGAGTCTGGCCACTAGGGATGACATCTCAGTTGAGGTAAGGGAGGTAGCTCAAGAGCAAAGCAGTGTCAAGAAGCAGCATTTACCTTTTTTCTTTTTTTTTTTTTTTTTTCCATTTGGAGGTTGGAGCAGAGCACCCTGCACAATCTGCCAGTGAGGGGAGGTATATTTATATTCTTACTGGAATCTTTCTAGGCAAAATTACACACTGGCTGGAGTCTATCATTCCTGGAAAGATACCAGGGTCACCAGACAGAAATAGGGATGAAGGTAGTTACTTCTGACCACCACCTCCATATTACTGTAACTTACTGTGTTGACATGACCAACAGATAGTTTCTCTGATGCCTTGCCATGTGGAAGTTGGGATATTTCTGCAACTCATCTGTTACTACAGTTTCAGAGATGGAAATGTCATTCATATTTCATAATGTCTATTTTGTCAATAAGTGAAATCTGGAACTGATGCTATCTTCTCATTAAAAAAAGCTTCCTTCCTTGCCTCCCTCCTGTCCCCCACAGTTAGCATAGACCCAGTACTGTCCTATTTCAGCCATTGTCTCTCTGAGGAAGGTCCATCATGCCAGATTTCCTACAGTCAGCAACTTGTCTTCAGATTCTAAGCTCAGTATTTAGTGTTGTAGTGTTGATTCCTGAAATTACATATCTGTTTGTGTGTTCCAGTGGTTTCTTTGGCCTATAACACTGCATACTAGAAACATCTCAGACTAAATGAAACCATACAAAAGAAGTTACAGGAAATAGATCACAGCTAATTTTTTCTACTTAAATTTTTAAGTTATCTTGGACACCATGCTGAACTGAAGTAAACACTACTGAAAATGGCAGTTATTTATAAAGCAGTACAGGAATGTAACAAAGTGTAAAAACAGTATTTATTTTCTGTTGCCTCTCGTGACAGTGAGCTAAACCCTGGCAGCTGCCGAGACATTAAGTGCCTGTGAATTAAAAGCCAGTACTTATGTCTCAGCAAGCCCAGTAATATGCTTTTCTTATGGGTTTGGTTTTTTTTTCATTTTCAGACAATTTCTTCTCCTAGTTTCAAAGTCTACACCAGAGCTTTTTGCTCTTTTACTGTATTGTCTGCTTTGAAGAATGTTTTCTTCATACTTAAATCAGAGCTGCTGTGATTTTCTTTGGTTTGTGCAGTGATACTAAATCCTTGGCGGGGGAAGAATAGTTTTGGAGGTCTTTTTGTTCCCCTGCAATGAGAAAGAACATCTGCTCCTGAGAGTGCTACAGTCAGCTGGAGTAGGAGAAAGCCATCTTCCTCCCTTTCTCCCCAGCTTTGCTGTATAGATCTAAAGAGAAGCAGGCCTATCTCAGGATTCCTGTTGTTGAAACGGGGTAAAGGAGAAGAAATAAGTACATAAAGAAAGCCAATAATGTGGACTTTCTGCATCGTACTGCAGTTATTCTCATGACATTCTGAGTATATCTGTTGATCTGAGGGTGGTTTCTGTGGTACAGTACAACTGGAGTAAAGAACAGCTTTAACTGACAATTTTTCTTTACATTAGGCTCTACAAGAGCAGCTGACATCAGTTGTCCAGGAAATTGGCCACCTCATTGATCCCATAGCTACTGCAGCTCGGGGAGAGGCAGCTCAGCTGGGACACAAGGTACTGTCTTGCCATTATGAAGGTATTTGAAATCTTGGGACAGCTGAACTTTAGGGGAGACCATGATGGCTTTTTAACTTCTTACAAAAGAGCAGATAAAAGCATGTGGTAGGAGGAAATATCTGGGATTTCCAAATATTTGGAGCTGAGGCCCAAAAAACCTGTTGATATTTTGGGCAATCAGAAAGATACTTCATTGAGGTTTTTGGTGAGGGGCAGGTTTGTGGAGAAAGGACAAATAAGGGGAAAAAACCCAGCATCTGTACATATGACATATGTGTAGATTCTTCTGTCTCTTGTGCTATACTAAAGGTGACCGCAGGACCTGGGGCCCATCACACTCCTGGCTTGTTCAGGAGTCACTGAGTTACAGTTCAAGAATGTATTTATAGCAGAATTTGGCCAGTTGATGAAGTCTGGCCAAGGTTTGTCCGAAGCTGATTGCAGAACTGTGCCTTGAGTTATGCCAAACATTGAGCCCATGTCATTAACGGAGGGGAACATGCAGCATGCTTGGTTTGCAGTTGTAGGATATCTGTTGGCCTGTACCAGCCACTGGGTTGCAGACTGGTGCTTCACCACAGGTGTCCTTTTTAGCAGCAACAAACACTGCAGGAATTTGTTGCCATATAGCTCTCAGGGAAGCACAAGGAATAATGAACCATGTCTGGAGGTGATGTCAGCCCTCCTGCCCTCTCTGGTGTCTGACATTTGGACTCAATGATCTCGAAGGTCCCTTCCAACCATGATGATTCTATGATTCTATACATAGCAGAGACCTGTCCAGAGCTGCACTGGAATCTGAGGAAGAGGTTTTGAGAGGTTAGGGAGCAGAGGCTATAAATATAAGCAGTCCCTGAGGTGAACAGAGCGGCCCCAATCCAGTGCTATCCCACTTGAAATCCATCTCCTGCAATGAAGGGGGAGAAATTCCTCCCTTGATTGGAGAAGACACTTGTCATGGATGCTTCTAAGTACTTTGCAGCTCCTGTGACGGTTTTCAAAATTATTTAATCTGACTTTAAATGACTGTTTGCATCTGAGGAGGGAGACACATATCTTTATCATGTAATGCGAAGGTCTTGTGACCAGACTCACGTGGTCACATAGTACAAAGCAAATCCTGAAGAGCACACAAACACTTGGACAGTGTTCTACTTGAGATAACATGGCCTGATGACTGTCAGGGACTACAGTTCCTCAGTTACACCTGAAAAACAGGGTTAATGGATTTCTGTGGTTGTTCTGGCTTTCTTAGGTAACACAGCTGGCAAGTTACTTTGAACCCTTGGTTTTAGCCGCAGTTGGTGTGGCATCCAAAGCACTAGACCATCAGCAGCAGATGACTGTGTTGGACCAGAGCAAGACCCTAGCAGAATCTGCCTTACAGATGTTGTATGCTGCCAAAGAAGGGGGGGGAAACCCCAAGGTAGGGTTGCTGTGTGTAACAAAGGGGTTATTGGAGATGGGTGGGTGGGTGAGCTGAGAAGGCAGGCAAGGCAATAAAAACACTACCTACATACTGCCTGGCTCAAGGGTGGCTCCCCTGACATCTCCAAAGAAGTGTTGTGTGCTGCTGTTCTATGGAAGTGGGGGTAAAGCATGCCTGAGGGCAGGCAGTGTCATGTCACCGTGGCTCTTTATATAAAGGTGCACAAAGTATGCTTGAGGTAAGAAAGCAATGTGTACCAACATTTTACTGTATTTTTGGATGTGAAAGAATAAAGTGTTCCTTGGCACAGGCTTTGCTTTGTTGGTTTAATTTCACTGAGTCCTTTACATAATTTTTTCTAGAAAAGGTACTTTTGCTTTTCTTCACAATGTCTGTATTTGTTTTTTCTACTCTAAAGAAAATTGGTATTTGTGTTAGAATTATTGTCTTGAACCTGAAGGGGAATTTTTCAGAACTGTTATTGTATTGTCTTAATTAACTATGATTTTGATTCATGCATTGATTTGTGCACAGAATGCTCTCTAATGGTCTAATTTTCTCTCTTCCCAGGCATCTCATACTCATGATGCAATCACTGAGGCTGCTCAGCTGATGAAAGAGGCTGTGGATGATATCATGGTTACCTTAAATGAAGCTGCAAGTGAAGTAGGCATGGTTGGAGGTATGGTAGACTCAATAGCAGAGGCTATGAGCAAGGTGAGCACAGAAATCCAGACTCCCTTTTTGTTTTACACTTGAAAGCTGATCCCTGTTGCACGGGGTCAGAAGAGCTGCTGGAGATTCACTTCAGCGATGGTCGGTAACTGATCTGTCACACACTGTGACAGGAAAACCAAAGATTTTTTTAATTTTGCAGATCGTGAAATCAAACTGATGTTGGCATTTATGCTCACATAAACTAAATGCATGGATCCTGTCAGTAGAATTACTGCAGAATATTTTTGATCAGTCCTATGCTGGTATTGAACTGTGATCTTAGACCTTTTAGTTTTGCATCCTTACCCTTGTTATCTTGCATCTACGTTTCCTAAATGATCGACAGGCTAAGCTGGAAGCAAACTACTTTCAGAGAAGATTTCAAAGCCTGAATTGCTCTGCTATGCTTTTTGTAAAGCATGCTACTGGAAATGGATAGTTGCAAAGTGTAAATCATCAATCAAAACAATTGGCTTTACTTCTCTCAAGTTAGTGTTGTGCAGGATTGAAGTCTTTACCACATGAAGGAATCTCACCTTAATTTTCTGTAGGAATGTTTTGTTCCATAAGCATTGTGTGTCCTTTCTACATTACCTGAGAACAAGTGATTTGGCCTTGCATGAGAAGCTGACTTTGCTCACAAAAACTCTGCACTGTAAACTCTCTGCACCTTCTGTGCTTGCAACATGGGCTGAAGTATTTTCTGAGCTTCTATATTGTGGTACATTGTTTTCACTTGCATATTTTGAGAGAGTTGATGATGAAGATTAATATAAACTACAGTTACAATACTACATATAAAGTATGGTATTTGTTATGACCTAGTTATTTCCATGCTATTTTCCCCTCTTCCTTGCAGCTGGATGAAGGTACACCTCCAGATCCCAAGGGAACATTTGTTGATTATCAGACCACTGTAGTGAAATATTCCAAAGCCATTGCTGTAACAGCACAGGAAATGGTAAGATATTTGGTTAGAGCTAAGTACAAACTCTTCTGCTTACATAAGGAACACAGAATGATTTGCACAGTGTTGTGCAAATCTTCATAATGCTGATTCTCAGTAACCATATCTCTTTAGGGGTAGTGGAACAAAGGAAGTGATAATTTTGTCCATTTAACTCCTAGATGTTAGTGGCATGTTTGTAGGGGTGGCCCTCTACAGGGGGACTGTTGGATTATGTTACGGTGGCTCTGCACAAAACATTAATTTACTGTGAGAAGCAAAAGGGAAACATTTCACCTACACACTTTGTCATCAGCCTATTTAACTGTTTCAGAAATACCACCTCACATTTATTATAACAACCTTATAACATCTGTTTTTTCAGACCTCTGTGATACATAGGGATGTGGATCAACATTTCAAATGGGTTTTCTTGCATTTCTATGATTCACTGAGGATTAACATAAGAAAAAAGGGCACTTGATTCTAGATTTTCTTAACTTGTTTCACAGTAATATTCACTGTAGTGTGTTTGCTTCCACTGCTGGTTGTTTTTTAGTAGAGACAAGTAGAGTATGTGTGCTGCACACAAGGTTTTTTTAAGAATTGATTGCTATTGCAGTAAAGGAAAGGTTGATGATTTGCTACCTACGACATAGCACCTTATCGACAGACAGTATAAATTTCTCTAAAACTAGTTTTGCTCCAAGGATGGAATTCCATGGCTTTTGCTAACATAAACTGGAGACAGAAGAAATATCTTTGTTTAAAAGGTAGGCTTTTTAAAAAGAGATTCCATTTTTTATACTGACATTCTGCTGAGGCATTCTGCGTAGCCTCACCTATTTCTTCATGGTCCTCTTCACGTATTTTAGACGTGTTTTGCACCGATCCCCAAATCTTTTTCCATTTTCATGCTCAGAGACTGGGGTAGGCTAGCTCACCTGTGACAAAACAAGGTGGCTGTGACACACAAAGCCTGCTTCCCCACCAGATCCAAGTGACTGTGACCTGGCCCCTTGCCCTGCTGCGTCAAAGAGTGAATTACCAGCTCTAACTGCTGCTCTTTGATTACTCTGTGTGTTCTGCCAGTGCCTGGTTCCTGTGACTCTAATAAAGCATGTTTGCTTGAGTTTCCTCATGCGGTTCTTGCTGGAGGACAGTGGTTTTCCCCATTTCATCAGTTGGCCAAACAAATGAGTGTGCTTCTGAGCTGGAGTGTATTAACAAATTATTCTCATGCCTGTCATTTTTCTTTTTCTCTTGCCTGTGTTCTTTTTTCAGATGACTAAGTCGGTTACTAACCCGGAAGAGCTGGGAGGACTTGCATCACAAATGACCAATGACTATGGGCATTTGGCTCTCCAGGGCCGAATGGCTGCAGCTACAGCAGAACCAGAGGAGGTCTGCAGTTTTTAGACCTCTTTATTCTCTTTATTTTCTGTACAGGGTGCCATCAATATGGGTATTCTTTGCCTGTAGAGAATACAATCAAGACAGAGCAAAGTGGCAAGGGGTATTCACCTCGGCCAGCTGCAGCAACATGCTTGCAGCCATTGCCAAAGGCAGTAGGGCCCTGTGGGATCAGGAAGATAATAAGTTTCAAACCACTGGGTAATGTGTTTTCTTTTCAATGTCACTGTGGTGATTCTGAAATGAATGCAGTGAAGGCATTTCCACTGCCTTTGCTTTGTTACTCACTTTTGTACACAAATGTTCCCTCTGCTATGTGTGCTCTGTCTGCCAGGCAAACAGATGCACTGCCTCTGGTCCACTAGCACTTGGGATGTGGGACTTTGACAGCACATTTGTTCCCAGAAGAATTTCATTTGTTCTTCAATCAGTTGATTAAAACCATGATGTCAAACAATTCAATATTAGAGGCTACTTTGGCTGTGCAGATCTCTTTTATGATCCGCTTTTGTTTTCACTAAAAACAGACTTTACGACACAAACTAGATGCAGCCAGACAAAAACTCTACCAAGCTTGTCTGCATTGGACAGAAAGGAACAGATAAGCATAGCAAAATTGCATCTTTTGAAACTGCTGTGAAATCTTATATTATCAAGTTACTTACAAGTAATGTTTCCTTCTTACAAGCTTGTGGAGAGACATATATTTTTGTCTTTGATATCCACATTGCCCTTCTCCAAACATACTTACTACCCAGTGTGCTTTCATAGGCTGGAGCAGAGCTGCATGTAGTACTAGGGAGTACAGATCTACTGACTGCAACCTCACTTTTACCACTGCTCATGTGCGCAGAGGTTTAACCATCCCAAATTTTTTCAGCGACCATTCAGAACTTCAAACCAGCTTTGCTTCTATTTCTTTTCAACCTTCCCTTTGGTCTGGATATATGTGAATTGGCTGTTCTCCTAGGATATGTGTGAATTGTCTAGTTTTCTCCTGGGAGTTATACAGCAGATTTTTAACAGCTGCTTGTTGGGGACTATGCAAAACCCCTAGCATTTTACTTCAAAGGAGGGGCTTATTATGCTACCTGTAAAAAGAGGTCTTGTTATAGGATCAAAGAATAGAGACCTTTTTGCCATAACCTCAGTCTGGCTTCAGAAAGAAACAGCTTGCAATGGTAGTGGACAATTCCATAGACTGGGACAGAACCTCCTAAATTACTTGGGGCTTTCACTTGCAAACAGCTTGAAAATACAAAGAAAATTCTTAATTATTTACTCTAAAGCTTTCCTTTGGTCTTGTGTTTGTTTTGATGGTTTACAAATTACATGTGTATATATATATATACACACACACACACACGCACATATATGCTTTTTTATCTTGACTGTAAGCTATTTCAGGTATAACTTCCTGTCCTGAAAGTGAGATGCAGGCAGCCAGCAGAAGCACAAGTATCTTTTGCTGATGGAACAGCTTTGGTACCTCAGAGTCAGACTACAATGCAGAAGGGGGTTCCCCATGCAGCCTTACACTCCTCATAGTGATGGAGATACTTGAACTGTTCACCTCAGCTGCATTAGCCTGTTACAAGAGTTGTTGCACACTGTCTGAGCACAATTACAGAAATACTTTTGCCTCTTCTCATTGTGTGCCTCTGGTTATGGAGCACAGACAAACTTGTCGAGGTTAGGTGAGAAGGTATCTCACCATCACCAGATATATCAAATTGTCTAGATCTAAGACTAAGAGTTTTTGACTTTGTAATTGCATTCCTCTGCTTATACACTACTTGAGTATTTTGTGCTCAGTAGCTCCATGAAAAGCAACAGCTTGCATTCAGCTTGATATTGTTCAATTGAATTACCATTTCTGCACGTTTTTTTTCTGCCTGTAGTTGAAATAATTCAACTGGTGACACTAATGACTGTGATTCCTGCTTACTTACTAATCACAATACACATCTATATGCTGAAGTACCTGCAGGTACTAAAACTGTACCACATATTTTGAAAGAGGAACTGTGCAGCCTGTGCTGTAGGATTATTTATAAATTGGAAGTAGTGAGCACATGTCAGTGGTTGGTTCTGGAGACCTGAGACTCTGCAAGGTTCAAAACCAAACTGAGTCTCATGCTTTTTGACCCAGTTTCAATGATGTGTATTTTTTACTAAGTGTGCATACCTTGAACACAACTCACTCTGTACAGTTCAGGGGGGATGAGGAAGTGTTATTCAAATGTATGCAGCATTTTTGGTGAAGTTGGGTGTGCTTGAATCGTATACCTATGGCTTGGGTTCACACACCTTATGCCTTCTCTTTGCTGCAGTGCAGTTCACTAGAGCTCCCGTTTCATCAGCAAGCTTCTGACAGGGTTGTGCTACATGAGTAGATGGCATTACATGTCTTTTTTTTTTCTGATCTCTGCAGAGGCTATACCCATGGGCAAAATACTGGTAATAAAGACTCACCAGAGTGACCATGTTGACACTGTGTACTGCCATGACATTTATTTAATCACTTTGCTCTTGCTTCCCTTTTTCTCTCTGCCTCCTTTACCATCTAGATAGGGTTCCAGATCAGGACTCGGGTGCAAGAACTTGGCCATGGCTGTATCTTTCTTGTGCAAAAAGCTGGAGCTCTCCAGATTTGCCCTACAGACAGCTACACCAAAAGGGAGTTGATAGAATGTGCTCGTGCTGTCACAGAAAAGGTAGGACATCCCTCTTATCCCATGATGCTTGTCTGTTGACCTTCCCCAGAGATTAAGCTAATCAAATTGTTTGAGTTCAGGAAATAGTTTTTTTTAATCATCCCATTGATAGTATAATATCAGCTGTATTACAATTTCTTCCTTTTCTTTCAAATGTTCAGTGAGTACAGTTCATGATGAGCCCTTGCTCATGGCTTGTAATAAAAATTCTGCTTCATCCCAGAGGGAGACTAGTCCAAAGCTGATACCAAAGGCAGGAGATTTGCCTTATGAAGCATTCCTTTGGAAATACTAAGTCCATGTGCAGGGCCACAGTTACTGAGATGAGATTGGTTGGAGGCACCAGATTTCATGTAGTAATGTCCTCCCTTTTAAGACTGGGCTAATGCATTAAACTAGTGCTCTTAGAACTGTATCTTCTAACTATTCCCCTTTAATTTTAGAAAACCTTTAGTTTTCGTGATAACTACTGCACAGAGAGAGCAAATAAGGAAAAGAGGAAGGAAAGGTTTACTAAAGTTTGCAAAATGACACTGTGGAATGAATTTCCATTGTTGATTCCAGTCATGTTAGAGCTGGCTTCACTCAGCATTCCATGATGAGGCTTTCTTTTGATGACCTCCTTATTGCTTGATGTTGTTTCCAGGTCTCCTTAGTTTTATCTGCCCTTCAAGCAGGAAACAAAGGCACACAAGCCTGTATCACTGCAGCCAGTGCTGTCTCTGGGATAATTGCAGATCTAGACACCACTATCATGTTTGCTACAGCTGGAACACTTAATGCTGAGAACAACGAATCATTTGCAGACCACAGGTCAGTGTAACTGGAAAAGATGGAAGGGCATGTGCACAGGTGAACTGACAGAAATTGTGGAAATCAATTTTTCCCATGAATGAAATTGAGCAAGGCAGTGGAGTGTGCATTGGAATATTGATAGAGGAAAACCAACTTCACTTTGGTTGTTTCTTTGAGGAAAGAATTCTAAAAAGCTGGGGAACATCTTGCTGAGAGCACTTCCAACTGCAAACAAACAGCAATTGTAGCAGTGTTTTGCCTTCTGTCTTTATTCAAGCTGTCTTGCTGCATAGACTGCCATGTGCTATTATTCCAGCACTGAAAATTAGCTGTCTGTGACATTGAAGAGGAAACTTTTATATACTTTTTTCCAGCAGCTGTTCTTGACTGTCTGCTTGTTTGTATTGCTAAATCAGGCTTATGGTTAATGCTGTTGTGGACAGCAGTGATGGAAACGGCACAGCTATGCCACACATTTTCCCTTTTGGCAGAGATAAGTCCCTTTTCCCTTGAAATAGCATCTGAAACCAATTAATTCCACAGTGTTTTTCATCACGTTAAGAGATTTGCATGGGACATCCTTTGCAGTAAAACCCAGGGCCTCACAGCCAAGGCACTGACTTACTGCTTCCCAGCCTGGTTGGACAACACAGCAGTTGCATGGCCAGCATTTATTTCCCGCCTTGTCAGTTGCTTAAGAAAGTAAAGATACAGTGGTGTGAAAGCTGCTGCAGTTCTTCAGATTGAAAGTCAGGGATTGTCATACAAGTGTCATGAATTTCCAGACTGACATTTTACATTAATATGGTTCTAGTTCTCAGTTAACTTGACAGTTTGTGAAGTGAACTCAAAATGGCTTCTTCTTGTACCCAGATTTTGGTTTAGATTCATTGTCTTATATGTCAAAATATGTATATGGTGGGGGAGGAACCCTGAGTGGGTCACTTTATCCCTTTCTTTTGCCTTTCTTAGTACTGCCTTGCTCACAAATAACAATTTTAGCTTCTTTCCAATATTCAGGTTAAGATGAAAGTTTGACAGCTGTTACGTTTGTCACAGTGTGTGTAGCCAGATATTCTTTTGGTATTAAAATGCTAAGTTCTCTTCTGCTGCTGACCTACCTCATTTCTTTTCAACATGGGGTCATTTTAATAATCGGCCTTGCCTGTAGCCCAAAATATGATGTTACTGTTTTAAGAATAGTCTTTTTCTTTTATTTTTTTTTCACTTGCAGCCTGGCCTGTGGTATATTAACAAGTGACCACTAGCATGATGACTTTTAGCAGCTCTTTTATGTAGCTGTTAGTCACCATAACATTGAAAACCACGTTTTTTTCCTCTTCTCCTTTTCCACTTCCTTCCCTTCTTCCTCTTTTCTTTTTTTGCTACAGGGAAAATATTCTGAAAACAGCAAAAGCTTTAGTTGAAGATACGAAGTTGTTGGTTTCTGGTGCTGCCTCCAGTCAGGACAAACTGGCCCAAGCAGCTCAGTCATCAGCTAACACCATCACTCAGCTTGCTGAGGTAGTAAAATTGGGAGCAGCCAGCTTGGGATCTGATGATCCTGAAACACAGGTGAGACATTTTAAAGTGTTTCTGATACTCAAACAGACCACAGGCACTTTGAATTTTATAATCTGTGGGACTTCTGGTTTTAAGCAACACAATGGGATTCTTTTCTTCTGGGACATTCCTGGATTTATTCCAACATCACTCTTGTGTTAAGAGTATACAATCAAAAGGTCAAAGCATTGAGTGGAACTAGACAGGCCTGTGTGTAACACTTTAGCTTTTATTTCATGGGAGTGTTTCTGCTGGGATACTTTTAGCAAACTATTTGAACTGGGCTGTGCACTGTGTGCTGCTTGTGCAGGTTGCCCAGCTCTTGGCATTCTCTAGCTAGATCTGAATTGCTTCTCAGTAACTCAGTAACTTCAGCCCTTACTGCAGGTTATCTCAAATATTTCTTCAGTTGTTTATTTAGATCTTGGTGAAGTGGAGGTTGGAAGGCATGTTGCAGGTGTGCCTGTCATGGTGCCAAATTAGTTTGTAAAAGCCTGCTTGCTTGCATAATGCTCTGAAGGGATGGGTGTTGTTTTGCTTGACAGACTAAACTTGCAAGTTGTTCCTCTCTAGGAAAATACTGCTTAAACCACTTTTTAAATTTTTTTTTTTTTATTTTTTAATAGACTGATATCCATAAACTAACAACATTTTCAAAACACTTATCACATATTGTTTTTCTCTCTATATAAAAGCTGACAATACAGTACTTAGAATAGAAGCTATTGTGCACAATTAATTATTTGGAGCAATTTTATATTGCCAGTTTGAAACTGTAGCTGCTTCTAATAGCTTTGTCACACAATGCTCTCACATTTTTTCATTGCTGCAACACTCACTTTACCTGGTGCAGTAGAGTTTTAGTTGTCTTGCACTACAAGTTGCCACCTGATGTAAGCATCTGGACAACAGAGAAAGTCATCAGTCTGTCCTGTGTCTCAGGTTCTTATCTTATTTCTGAGATCAAAGATCTTCTGAGCTACCAAAAACTAAATAAACTTTTCAGGAAAAACCAAGACTTCGATTCTGTGTAATTTACAGTGAACTGTAAACACAAAGGAACGAGACTGTTCTCTTATTATTTATAATGTCGCAGAAGTGCAGTTATTGGGAAGTGATCATTCCACACTTCTTTCTTTCTCTTTTTTCATGCATCTTTCAACATTTTCCTTAAAGTCAACTGTTCTGAATTCCAGCAAAATACTTGAAACATCTGAATTTTTACTAGTGGAAAAGGGCTTGGAGGAGAGACTTATTCCAATAATACTCTAAAATAATTAACAAGCCTGATGTAGTGTCTATTTTGTCTAGCTCTTGTGTCTTTGAACTTTGGCTTAGGAGACAGTATCTCCAGATTTGACTTCTCCTGATTTTATGGCTAACCCATTTATTCAGCTTTACTTCTGTATAGTCTCTTACAGAGGTTCAGCTTCCTTTTCCCCAAAAGAAAATCTCCCCCTAAGGTTTAGCCATAGCACATATATTTGAGATTTCAGAGTTCATACGAAACTGCAGCATTAGACTGTAAGCTTAAAATAAATATTTTCTTGCTTTCATCCTGCTTCTACCTAAAGAGAAAAGTAAAGCTCCTCTTAAGAAAGCTCAGAGGAAGGAAATCCTGCCTGCAATCAGCTTTTCTATTTCCTCAGAGCAAATAGTCACCTCTATAGATTCTGACTCATTTTGTGAAACACTGTAGCTATCAACATAGCTTTTACTCTTCTAGAATATTACATGTTTTACTGGGGTAGAAGGGAGGTGCTATTATCTGTGTACCAATAGCAGATTTTGTTTAGCTGTGTCTGAAAATTATACTCTCATCCAGACTACTATTTCTTGCCTGAAGATTACAGCTATTTCCATTCCTATAGGTTGTACTGATCAATGCTATCAAGGATGTTGCAAAGGCCCTTTCTGATCTCATTGGTGCTACCAAAGGAGCTGCCAGCAAACCAGCAGATGATCCATCAATGTACCAGCTTAAAGGTGCTGCCAAGGTAAACCATAATTCTTATCTTTTATTTGATAGTATCTGTGCAATCACACTTGATAGACATGTGAAGCTTGGATTTCAGCAGTTTCTGGTTGCCTGAGATCTCATCTCTTTCTTTTTTTCATTATCATCCTTGCATGATACAGAAAAGTAAGAAGACACCATTGAGCTTCCATGAAGCTATCATTTTTTGTAGGCTGTCAGATGACTTCTTGGTTTTTGATGGCAGAACTGCAATGCTTCTGAAGAGAAACTTCCTTCTTTTGCAAGTCTATGTGCTGTCAAGGTTCTCCTTTAATAATGCTATAGACTACGTTTTTCCTAGCATAAAAATGGTACCTAAATCCTACACTGAAAAAATTTACATATGCTTAGCATGCAACCTCCTTATTTAGACCTTCGATCTTGAGAGAGAGGGAGGGATGGATAAAGGGTGGGAAAAGCCCCCCCAATAACTTTACAGTTGGATATTCTGCACTTCTGACCCCTCTCTCCTAGGTCTTTTCAGGAAGGACACAGGTATCAAAGCTCAAAACTTGCATAGATTATGTAATACCTGTAATATTTTTGTGCTCTATGCTTTTTACCTGAGTGTGGGATGTGTTATGACATTGCCTTAAAAAGATTTTGTAGTTTCACATCTACAAAATATTTCCAGATGTAGAGATGTAGGCAGTATAGCTTCTGCTTTCCCACTATCAGGGTCATGGTAGCTGCCTTCTTGGCTGGAAGCTCTTCATGCTCTCCTGTCTGTTCCTTGCCTGTTAGACCTGGGCCTCTCTTTCAGAGCAAGATAAAAGTTTACTGGTGAGGCACTACTTGAAAATGACCTGTCTAATGAAGAAGAGAGACTTCTTGGCTCCTGCTGCCTGTGTAGAGTTGTTTTGAGTCACAGAATAGTGATAGAATAGTCATGGTTGGAAAGGGCCTCTGAGATCACCAAGTCCAACCTTAAAGTCATAACTGTCAAGAAGCTGGCTTCTCTATTTCTTATTTTTTCATATTTGCTGTCATTTGTATCTCAACATACTGGGACATAGGAAGGGCATAGTTATTACAGCAATGATAAGACCATTGGGTTTGTAACCCCAGTTCTGTATCAGTGTTTGTGGCTGGTGTTTGGCTGCTTGCTGACTTGGGGTTTTATCTGATTGCAGACAATGCTCTGGGTAGATTTCAAAAAGGAAACATCTCAGTTCACATCTTTCAACTGGCACTGTAAGATGTGCAGAAAGAAAAGACTCCAACAGAATCATCTATCTAAGAGACCTAAACTGGAAATGTTGAAATTTTCCCATTTTTTGGTAAAATTTTTGCCAAAACACTCATTTAAGATGGTATCACTCTGCAGTTACCTGTGCTACGTTTCTGCAGCTTGCAGGTGGCTTTCAGAAACTGGCCTACAGGAGAGTTAGTACATCTTAAGACTCTATCAGAAGTAATAATGCCACCTTGTTTAATTAGCTGTGCTTCATACCCTGCTGTCTGGAAAATGGGCAGAAGCAATCACGTTGTTTTGACTTTGCCTCTTTCTTCTTCAGGTGATGGTAACAAATGTCACATCACTTTTGAAGACTGTTAAAGCAGTAGAAGATGAAGCTACTCGAGGGACAAGAGCTCTTGAGGCCACAATTGAATACATCAAACAGGAACTCACGGTACAGAACAAAATTGCTCTGTGTGGCAGTTTTGAAAGTGTGCTCTTACACAGCTTGCCCAGACACTCCTCCTTAAGCTGTGCTTTACTGCTTTGCTGTGTGTTGGGTGCAGTTTCATCCCCTCTATTTGTTGAAAATAATCTGTGAAAGTTGAATTACAATGCCCCCTCAGTCACTACCAGTCCCCACTTTGAGATACAGAGTGGTGCTGTCATGTACAGATCTGAAAGCAACTGTTTCTTTGCACTGTAGACATTAACATTCGTTACAGAGATTGTTTCTGTGTCCAGTGCTGTTCACTTCCTTTTGATCCTGCCTCTGGTAATGTCTCCTCGGAATCACGGCCATGTTACCCCTGCAGTTTAATCTTGTTTCTATATTTCCTTTATTATGAAATGATACTACTGGGGATACATAGCTTGCTATCTGATATTCTGTCTGAGCAGTAATGAGCAATAGCAAGGAATTCCCTCCCAGTTAAGGTTTTTATATAATGACAATTGTTTTCTTTTATCTTTAAGATATAAAAGTCCAGCCTCCGATCTGCAGCTTTCAGTTATTTCAGTTAATATTTTTTTTTACTCATACACCAGTTGTAGCTGGATGGGAGTTAAACTCACATGTTTGTGAAGAAGCCAGACTTCTTTTCCTTCCTTTACTTACAGTCCATTTTTATTTTTAAAAATATAGACACAGTCTTCAGCAGAGAACACTTTGTTATGTGGTCTGTGATTTTACAGCTGTAACTGTACTGGCACAATTTTGCCTTGTCAAGTGCTCTCCATAAAAAAAAAAAAAAATCTCATTTTCATTGTGAGAGCAATGCTGTTTTAATGAAGAAATAATTTTTTTTTTTTTTTTTTTTTTTTTTTTTTTTTTTTTTTTTTTTTTTTTTCCAATATCTGTATGTAGTTGTTGGGAATTGATACAGTGTCTGCAGCAGTGAGAAACCTTTTGCTTCAGTACCTGGTCAGGAATGTTCTGTTTAATATCTAGTGTATGTTACTGTTGTGTACCCTCATGAAATCCTGGCTCAGTTCCTTCCCATAACTCCAACCTAAAACCTTTCCAGCTCTGTCATTGAAGGATTGCACATTATCAGATCTGCTTTCTCTGTCTGGTTGGTATCTCTGAAATGTTCCTCTCTTCCTTTTGCTTTTGTTAGCATTGCTAAGGAGTGGGTTTGTGGGATGGTGGTGGTGGTAGCCATGTCACAGGGAGAGAAGTGGAGTGCTGGGAGAGGGTTGAGAGGAACCAAGTATGGTGTGTATGTGCTTAAGGAGATGCGTCAAGCTTGACTTGGAACTCCAAGGACTGAATCTAAGAAATGTTGAGGAATGTCCTTCACATATTTAGCTATATTTTGTAACATTGTTTTATTTCTGGATTGAGAAAGTCAAAAGCTGATGAACTGGAAGCATGAGATCAGCCAGGCTCATTTTTTGCCCAGACATTTGCATTCAGTGACCACCAGACTGCTTAAGTTGCCCGATGAAGAAACCTCTTCTCATTAATTGTGCACTCCAAATTGCCACTGCACAGTTAAAGAATGGCAAAGGAATAGAGACTAAAACTTGGGACAAGGAAATAAAAGATAAATATAAGGTTATCCAGCTTTTAACCTACATTTTGCCACCATTCATGTTTTTCAGTATTCATGAGTGTGTACTGTCCAATAATTTTAACTATTTTCGCACAATTCACTCTGCAAAACTGTATCTTTAGGTTTCTAAGGGAGACTAAATATAGCATAAGAGACAATGCTCCACCTCCACTTTTTTGAGACATCTGAATATTTTAGTGATGTTCTCAGTCTCTCCTTCACTGTGTAGCAATAAGAGCTTGGTAGGGCCCAGCACTGCAGGGAAGTATCTCTTCATCTGAGTAGACCATCTAAACAGCAATCAGGATCCAAAAAAAATCATTAAAAGAACAGTGATCCTTTTGATCATATAACACTCTGGATAGCTGTCTGCAACAAACTTCCATCTAGGTAGGTAGATTGCAGATGAGATGAATGGGTTAAACTTTCTTGGTATGCTTCCCTCAGCTTCTTGTTTCTCTCTGCTGTCTCTAGGTGAGCAGGCTTATCAGGACCAGGCTCTTGACAAGCAAGGCTGATACTCAAGTACTCTGAACATGTTTCTAATTTCCTGCTGCTCGAAGGCTGCTTCCAGTTGCTGTCCCTTTCGTGGTTGTTCTGCTTCGACTTGAATGGTATCAGGTTTTCCTTCTGCTTTCACTTTTAGGTGTTTCAGTCCAGCCACGTTCCAGAAAAGACATCATCACCTGAAGAATCAATCCGGATGACGAAAGGAATCACCATGGCAACTGCCAAAGCTGTTGCAGCTGGGAACTCATGCAGACAGGAGGATGTGATTGCTACAGCAAATCTGAGCCGCAAAGCAGTATCTGACATGCTGACAGCTTGCAAGGTAAAGATTTAGTTCCTTGCCTAAGACTAATTTCTTTTTTTCTTGGGGGGGGATGTGTGTGTGTCTCTAAATCCCTTGAATGCTATGGTTTCTGTTCAGTTTTCTCTATATTAATGCTCTACTTTTCATGTGAGAAAATGGTTCTGATAATTTTAAGGGAATGCCTCTCAGAAAGGATTTTCTATGCTATGCACAAAAAAAAAAAAAAAAAAAAAAAAAAAGCAGCAGCACTGACATTATTTTCTTTTTGTGAAAATAAGAAGTTTTATTTCACATAAAATTTTGTAGTTTTCAGTCTTCTATTAAGCTGAAAGACAACCCATGCAACTGGTAAAATAATCCTCTGGTCACAAATCTTATTTCAATATTTCTAGGAAAAATGAAAGGAATAACAAAAGGAATCATTCAAGTATGGCTTTAGTATTCCTTTGCCCCTTAACCAAACCTGTCAGTTTGCTTGGTTTCTGTGCTTTTCAAAAGTGTGTTTTGTCTTTGCACTGAAAATATTGGTATCCTGTTTTCTACACTTGCTTGAGCTTAGACAAGTTTCAAAAGCTGACTTGAACTCTGGGGGAAACGTGTCATATAAATGGTTCTTAAGCTGTTTGGCTTTGTTCTGATAATAAAAAAGACCTAGGTATGCATTAAAAAAATACAAAACATTAAAAAATTATAAAGACTTCATTTCTTTTGGTCTTCAGTTGTAACAGTAAAGTTCCTTTACCTGTAAATTATACTTATTTTTTTACCTTTATGTGTATGGAACTGTCAGTAAAACAATGGTCTACTCTGTAAGACGTCAGATTTTCAGTGTTTGGTCAAATCCTAGCTGCCTGTCGTTCCTAGATTAGTTTTTAGCCTAATACTGCCCAGGTTAATTTTGTTTTGAAAATGATCCTTGCACAAAAGTCCAGTTTTCAATATAAGTTAGAACTAGATAATAAAAAAAAGATTAAATAAAGCTTTTTTTAAACTTCTTTTTCTGACAGGGTTTTTAGTGTCGAACAGACCTGAACCACTTTGCATACTTCACACTTTGATTCTGTCCTTTCCACTTCATAAACTCAGAAGGTCAACAAAACAAAGCAGCACTAAGTGCATGGGAAAACTGAGAGACTTACATGAGAACTACCATAGCCTAGTATGTCTTAGGCACAATCCAGTTAATAGAAATTTCTAAGGGAGGCCAAGAACAGTTTATAGTTATGCAACATTTTGACAGATAATTCAGGCATGAATTCAGCTGCTGGAGCATACTAAGCAGCCTTTTTCATTTGGAAGTGGCAGTGCAGCCACATTTTTGTTTCAGTCTCTTCAAACAGGCAGCAAATTCTCAGCAAGAGAATCCTTTGTTTCCAAAAATGTTATAAACACATTCACTTATACAATGCACAACCCCCCTGGTCATGTTGAACATTTAATGCTGAACATTCATCTTTTTGTGCTTACATTTGCTCCCAGCTAATTTAGTAGTCTCAGAGTTCATGCATTACTCTAGGGTCCAACAGGCTGAAACTTCTTGCAAGGTGAACAATGGGGATGCTGGAAAAGCATTTGTGATCTCCTTCACAAAAAAAGAAATCTACAGTAGGAAAAATAGCTGGGAATCATTTTATTTAACCTGTATTGATAAACTGACAAGGAGGTATTCCTAAACAGTTGACTCCTATGAATGAGGCTCTCCTAATCTAATTTAATAAGGAACATTCAAACTTAACAGCAGATTCCCTATAGAGTGGTTTAGAACAATAAAAGCAAAGGCTTAAGCTCTCGTTCTATCTTGTCTAGCTTTCCTAAAATCAACAGCAGTTTTTTGGCATGCAGGAAAAAAAGTCTCCAGGTATAATAACTTTAAGCTCAATGTAAACTGTATGACAAAGTAGACGTGTCATTTAATGAAGCCTTTAAATAAACAATTTGTACCAGACTTTGTTTAAAAAATCCTTTTTCTACAAATTTCGCTTAGAGACTTAAACATCTTACTCTGTTAGTTTCTACAAATTGATGCTTTATCAGGTATTTCCATGATAAGCCACATCCCTTGACTTTTAGGGGCGGGTTCCAGCAGTCTTAGCCTTGCTTTGCCATAAAGCTGTGCAATGCAGTGGAGCTTGGGTTTTGTGACATTTGACAAATACTGTCCAGGGTGATTAAGCTACTTTGTACAATAAGCAATGACAAATAATCAGATTTTGACATCCTTTTGGCTAAGGTAAAAGTGCATGTATGTGATCTGTGGTAGGACTGTAAAGAACATAGCTCAGAATTCCCTGGTGTCAGCAATTTAAATTTAAGTTCCATTTCATTGCCAGCTGCCTAAGGCAAGTAGTATAAGAGAGAGACTGCTTAGCTGGTATGTATATGGTTGGGCTCGTTCTGCTACACATGAATTTAGTGCTCATTACTAATTCTATGCTTATTAAGTAGGTATCATTTCAAGAGACAATCAGGTTGATTACAGTGGGTATAATGAACCACAACAGTGCTCATTTAAGTCAGTGGAAATGCTGTAATTACATTTACTGAAGGTTAGAGCAGACCCTAAGATAATAACAATTCCTGTCTATTAGCTATTTGTAACTCTGCAGTAAGTAATCTGTGTGTAATATCATGACTTGGAATGACTGCTGTTGGAAAAGAAACAGGTACAAAAGGTCCGTCAAAAGCAGAGAAAATAATTGCATTAATGATTTAGATCATTACATAGCCTGTAGATTGAGAAAAATGGTAATTCACCTTTTCTCACCAGTCATTAGACTCTATCTAGAATACTGCATCCAGTTTGGGGATTGCCAAACAAAGAAAGGCACAGATGAAACTGGAGCAAGCTCAGCAGACCCCTCCCGGATGGTTGGGGCTTGAGCACACACCCTGTGAGCAGACACTGAAAAGCTGCCTCCTGGGTCTGGGGGAGAGATGTGTTTGGGGGCCCCCAAAACCCACCTGGACATTGCAGAGGGGATGCAGTGCTGGGCTATGGGCCTGAGGTGCATGGCAGGGGAAGGAAGTGCAATGGTCAAAATTCAAAACATAAGAACTTCCAATTATTCTACTATGGGGATAATTAAGCATTGAGACAGGGTTAAAAGTATATGAAGTCTCCAGCTTTGGAGATCTTCAAAGACTGAAGAGAACTGGTCTGGATTTAATGTTGACACAGCTGTAAGGCAGGAGGTTGGACTATGTGAGTTCTCCAAGTTCCTTCAAACAGCACTGTGTTTGACTCCAGCTGTCTCAGTACATTTTACCTCCACAAGTTATTCATCAGTGCTGATGGCCTGAAAGTTGCAGGACTGGAGTTAAGTAGTGCTTGCTGCCTTAATGTTTTGGAAGAACATGCAGAGAAAATAAGGGCTGATAGTGAAGAGAAGCCTCAGCATGAGGAAATAAATGTGTTCTCATTCTTTGGACACATTTTCTGGGTACGACTGGAAAAGTGCCATTTCTGTGTGAGTTCTAAATGGTATGGGGATATTTGTGTTGGGATATTCCTGGGTTACAGAAATGTCTTAACATGTCTTTATCACCTTGTTAGTCTGATGTGAAGTACATGGAAGACTCATTGAACCTTAAAAATGCTTCCAAAATATGTTGATAGTAAAGCATGAAAGGAAGCTTGTTTGTTTGTTTGTTTGTTTGTTAAATGTGTGCAGAAGAAAGAGATATTAGGGTGCTTCAAATCTAGACATGTGAAACTTTAGGAGGTACATCTCCCCTGTTTGAAAATGAAAAATGATGTTCTGTGTTTTTTGCGCCTCTAGAAACAGTTTGAATTATGCTGAAGATGCAGAAAATCCTATCCTATTTCCTTCCATTGCCTTTCCCTTCAGATGATTTTTTTTTTTTTTTTGTCAAGATGAGCAGCTGAAGGTTGCTGATGGAGAGCTGCTTTCGTGCTCTGCTGATCCTGAACTCCCCAGCAGAGGGAGCCCACAGACCAGTTCCAGGCCCAAATCACAGCAGCGCTTTCTGGGGGAGCCGAAGGCTGCGGGAAGGGCTTAAAATAAGTGAGCAGTGAGATAACCCCCCCGGTCCGAGTGGAAGAGCCTGGAGGGCTCTTGTTTTGTGAGAGGAAATGTTTTGTGAGAGGAAATGGAAGGTTTATAGATTTGTAGGCTTTTTCACTTTCTAACAACTTGTACATATGTTCAATTAAAAAAAAAAAAAAAAAAAAAAAGCCCCCCTAGGAGCTTATTATAGAAAACACAGGATGTGAAGAGGCCACTGTTTTCACTTTTCACTTTTTATTAAAAATAAAATGGTTGAAATAGCAGGAGGAAGGAGTCTTACACAGGAGGATGTGCTGATAAAAGAAGTGTTCCCAGCCATGCTCTGGCACTGGAGCTCTGCTGTCTTCCCAGTGCAGTTTGCTTACACCTTTACAACAGAAAGTCCCTCAGGCTCACATGTCATTTGAGTGTTATGAAAAAATCTTTCCTTCTCTTTACCCTATCTTTTCTGTGTTGACCTTCTCTTGAGGGAGCAGCCTTGGGTATTAATGTAATTTTTTCTCTTCAGCAAGCGTCGTATCACCCAGATGTGAGTGAAGAAGTCCGAGAGAGAGCTCTGCGCTTTGGAACAGAATGTACCCTGGGATACTTGGAACTTCTGGAACATGTTCTCCTGGTAAGGAGGAGTCAGTCTGCATGCACATTATGGAGTGTAATCTCTGACATCTTCCGTGAAGTGGCTGATGGGGACACATTTTTATCAGTTTGTCACAAGACTATGAGCAGTTTCGTTATTCAGAAAAAGAAAGCTGAAGTAAACTCAGAACTTGAGCTCAAACTGTGAGCAGGAGGAAGACTGGAAACACTTAAATGGAACTGAATTCTGGATCAATTCTGGAGGCAGAACACATCCTGACCTAAAAACTTTCCGACAAACAGGTTTCTTTAAGCCTAATATAAACATTAACCATTCTTATTTGTCCCCCCAGACCAAAGAGGTTACATGATCTTTATGAACACACTTCTACACACCCTTTGCAGTCTTGATTCCACAAAAATAAAAGGTTCCTACTCAATGCCATTTCCAGATGCCAGGCCAGCATTACCAATGATTAACTGAGCTGTTTTCCTGACATACACAATCTTGCTAACTTCACATTGTAGCTCAGATTTGTTTTGCTCAGATAAAAGAAAACAACAGCATGATGTTTTCAGCATCAGACAATCCTGTTGCTTCCTGATTGGTGTTACTCTGGTAATTAAGAGAACCTCTAGGTCTACTCTCTCATTAAATTTATAACCCCTCGAAACACACATCACCTTGCACTAGAAATGTCTGATCAGTCCATGTGGCACCTTGTGATACAATTGTTAGAAAGTTCAGTGATGTCTTTGTGTGGGTTGTGTGGGTGTCTCAACATAGGGGTGCCAAGGAGCACTATTCAGCAGCCATATTTCTTGTGATTTTCTTGAAAATTCTATCTACTTGTTCAGTTCCAACATTGTCACCACTATCATAGGTAGCACTAGTGTTGTAACAGTGGCTGGGGCAGAAAATGCCATTCTTTGCTATAGTCCTGACCATATTCATGTGGTTTTGGACATATTTTGGAAGATAACCCTTGAGATGCTCAACACTCAGTTTCTGCCATACTGATGGAGTATGCAGTGCACAGTTAAAACCATGTTGTTACTTTTTGTTGGCACTGGAGATTGTTTAGTTATCAAAAGTTCTTGTACTTTGGTTTACTATGGAAACTAAGTGACTAAAACATCCTTAGGAAGCAGGACACCAGTCCACCCCTTCATTGAATGGCAGCTCTAGAGGGAGAGAATTTCTTACATGTCAGAGTTCACACTTGGCAAAGCTCAGAAAACAATTCAGTTTAGTCTGTTCCATCAAAGTAAGGGGTTAGGCATTTGACTGCAAATGGGAAACATGCTTATGAAAAGATTAAATGTGTTTTTAAATGTACACCTGGATTTCAGAGCTGCTTTGCAAGGGAGTTTATGGAAAACATTAAGAAAATCTGCAACTGACTGATTTTTGGAAACTTAACCTCATGTTTTACTCTCAAATCTCTCTGTATGTCTGGTACTCTCAAAAAGTTTTAAGTATAAATGAATTTCCAGAATTTAGTCTTCATAGTTTCTTGTTACAGTGTGGTAATTAAAAAAACAAATGTTTTTCCTCCTCAGGGGAGGAATTCAACTTTACCATCTGAATGCCTGACTTTTCCTTTTTCTCACTGCAGTCATGTTTTCTCTCAGCTGGTTTCTGTATAAAGTAAACCTTTCAAAAGTGTGCCTTGAGAATGTTCCAGCATTCTCTGGAATCCTTACCAATATAGAGTATTACATTTTTTGGGTTTTTTTCCCTTAGATCCTTCAAAAAGCAACTCCAGAACTAAAGCATCAGTTGGCCTCTTTCTCCAAGCGGATTGCTGGTGCTGTTACAGAGCTCATCCAGTCAGCAGAAGCAATGAAAGGTGAGCTGGGCAGCCTTGCTGCTTGCACAGTGTGCTTTTTACTCCACAGATGATGATCTGCCTTTTTTTTTTTTAGTTTAAAACAGTTGGATGGCTGGTTCCTTTCCTTACACTCATGTTTGTTCAGTCAAAACAAGCCCTTTGCTTTGCTGTGATAGTTGCTTTCTGACTTCAAATAACTTCAAATAAAAGGGAATAAAGTATATCATCTTATTGCATTAATACTCAGCCTCTAGTAATGATGTCAGTTTTAGGTTTTATAGTGCTTACTATCCTCTCTCTGGGTCCTGCTCTTCAAAGTATGTTACTGAAACAATGAGACTTCAGAAAATTGCGGTCTGGATGATTTTCTGAATTCTTAGAATTGAATAACTTCTCAACAAAATGAGGAACAGAAAATTACTCGGCCTCTGTGCAAAGTTTGATTGTTTGGATGTTTTTTGTGATCTGCCTACTCTTACTAAGCTTTCATATGGCACAGGCAGGGGTGGAGTCTTAATTTTCAGGTTGCTTCAGAAGGAACTGTCTGTGACAGTCTCTTCTCTCTTGGAGTTGGTCTTTCTCAGCTCATGCTTTTCACCTGGTGCAGCAAACAGCTTCTGCTACAGACAGTGTCCTTTGAAGCACATCTGTGATTCATGCAAAGAAAGATGGAAGCCAATAGTTCTGTAAGCTACAGAACTCATGAAGCCTGATATCCAAAGTGTTTATTTTTATGAGCTCATGTGGTAGTGTTCCCATGAGATAAAATAGCTGAAGCAACTTGCAGAAACTGTATTTTTTTGAGACTGATGTCTTTCTATCAGATACACTTGAAATTAGTTAATGAACTCGAAATTCATTAAGGTTGGACAAGTATGTCCTTGGATATGCACATACAGAGAGTAGCCTACTTTCATACAAACAGCACAAGTCTCTTTTCCTTAGGGAATGGAACTAAAAATACAAACGAGAATAAAATAGAATAAAATAGGCCTGCAATGACCTTTTAGTCCAACTGCCTGACCACTTCAGAGCTGGCAAAAAGTTAAAGCATATTATTAAGAGTATTGTCCAAATGCCTCTTAAACACTGCCAGGCTTGGGGCATCGACCACTGCTTCAGGAAGCCTGCATGGACGTGGGATTCAGGATGGTTTGGACTCTGTGATCCCTGTGTGTCCCTTCCTAAGTCACAGTCTGTGATTCTAGATAGAAATTCAGCACTGAAGCCAGCAATGAATTCCATTGCTTAGCAGAACTTCAGTGCTCTTGTAACAGAGTAATGGTGTTTATTCTCAGACACCAATTTGTTTAGTATAATTTTTATCCAGCGATGCAAGAAAACTTGTAGTATAACATTTCTAACATTCTGTATTAATATATATAAAGGGTGCTGTTATTAAACATTAGACCATTACTGCTGAAGCACATCTACTACCAGACTTACTGGGAACTTCAGTCTAAAGAAATCCTCACAGCCATCAGAAAGGCATATGAGCATTCTGATCTCATAGGTTACAGAATGCTACAGTAAAATAATTTGAATAAAGCAGTGTAATAAAATTTGTTTTCTGTTCACCACAACCAAAGGCTTCTAGTAAATTTGTATTTGTTCAATCATTCCTTCCTAAGTGAGGCCAGAGAACCCTATACTACCCTATATCCTGTGGAATATGGACTTGCAGGTTTTCCTCAGTTATTTCCTGCTTGTATCAGTATAAATTCCTTGGAAAAGAGTCCTGACAAAACACTTCTCATAGATGGGGATTCCTTTTTTACATGTTGTTTTTTGTGTTTTGTTTTTTTTTTCATTCTATATCTTGATGGAGTTATTCTGTTTCATACAAAACTGATATATATTATGCTTTTAGCCTGTTCTTGTAAATTTATTGAATTCTTAAGCCTTTTCTGCACTCTTTATGTTTTGAAATTTCTGTTTCCATTTGCTAGCAAGCCAAGTCAATGTCAGGATCTTTCTATTCTCTAGTTGCTTTTATAGAATCCTTTTACTGTCCTCATCTCTGAAGATGTTAATTTCCAGTATTTCCTGCGTTGTAATTCTTATTCAGTAAAGTGAAAAATTCCTTTTTCTTTCTTACTTTTCACTTACTGCCTGCAGATTTCTTTTAAGTTCACTTAAAAAGGTTTTTTTTGTGGAAAGTAATTTTTTTAAAAATAATTCCTCATTTTCATTCTTAATTTTCATTTATATTTTCATTTATAGATACATGATAAAATTCTGTCTCCTAGCCAATTTAGCATGTAGATGTTTTCACCTTTGTGAAATGTTTGTATTTTGTTGGTTTTGTTTTGTTTTTTAAAGGAAATGCTGTATTTCACAAGTTTGGGTTTGACTGTGTTTATATATACTGCCTGTATCAATTTCTTTTTGCTTCCTTTTTCCTTTTCTATATGAGGGTTTAATATAGAATTTATTCCTCTTGGACACCATTTGAGCTGAGAAACTGACTACAGTAATGTTTTGGTAAAAAACCATATATATCTATATACTCTATAGGGATGAAACGTAGCTCACTGGGATTACAGTGAACTTCATTTTCTGCCAGAACATAATAAATAGGAGTGGGTCATTTTGTGTTCTCCTGTTTTTTGGTCATCCACAGCAGAAACCACCTCATTCTTGAGCTGGAGCAATGTTACCCTAAGCATTCAATGTTTTTTCCTTTGATGTTTGGATCAGAGATGGGTTATGCTGTTCCTGATGGAAAGTACCAGTATCCCTCCCCCCAGTCACTCCTCCTTAGTAACAATTAATATTTCAGTTGATGTTAGATTCACCCAAACATTCTGATCAAGTTTCAGTAAGTTCAAAAAGGCCTCTTTTTTTGTTTCCCCTCTGTTTTTTTCATTCTAGCTTGGTCTTCCTTTGCCTGGTGTACACTGCTTCCCATCCTTTTCTGTTTTCATCTGTGACATCGCTCTCTCCCCTTGCCCTTTGTACTTTTGAACTTATAAGTTTTCTTCATGGTTTTCTGTTTCTCTCCATCTGAGTTTTATTTTGGCTGTTTTGTTGTTTCCCTCAGTCTAGTGCATGGATGCTTTCTGAATCTTGTCATCCAGAGAACAATGTTATGAAATTGAAAATAATAATGCATTGAGAGCTCAGAAAAATCTGAGATGACCTCCAGCCAAGTATTCATTTGGCAGACGTATAAAATTTATTTGAGCCAAGAAAATACTAAAAAGTCAGCCCACCCACATTCCCTCAAAAAACAAAAAAACAAAAAACTCTGGCTGTGGTACAGAAACTCCTTTGGCTTCATCTACAGTATTGTTAGAAATATGTTGCCAAAAGCATGCTTTCTTCAGTCAATGCTTCATCTCTAACCACTGCCAAAAAAGAGACTGAAAAGTGTCCTGCAGATGATTGTTGTCTGTAACATTGTCCTCTTTGTCAATGTCCTTCTCAATGTACTTTGCAACTTAGTCAAGTTAGGAACCATATTGATAAGAGCTCTGATAAACCAAAGCTGAGTGAGAGCTGGTTTTGTTCCCAGTATGCATAGTATCCCTTTCCAAAGCTGCTTTGCTTACAAAGTTCTTAAGTTACTTTCATAACAGAATAATCCTGCTAAATACTTTTTTTCACTCTGACTTGCATTCTGCTCTCAGTGGCATAAGCTACAGCGCTTTTATGCCATTGTGGTACTAAAATCAGATTTCTGCAATGTGCATTCTGTGTTTGACACTTGAAGTGTGATTGTAAATCACTCTGCTTGAATGGCAGCTCACAGGGGCACTGAAGTTATTGTCTTCGTCTCCATTAATTTCAGGGACGGAGTGGGTGGATCCTGAAGATCCAACAGTCATTGCTGAGACAGAGCTACTAGGGGCTGCAGCATCAATTGAGGCTGCAGCAAAGAAGTTAGAGCAGCTGAAACCCAGAGCCAAGCCAAAGGTGAGTGTCCATCCCCATTGTTTTTTTCAAGTTAATAAAGCAAAAGATGCATCTAGCCCATATGTTGACGTATACGTTGTTACTGTCCACAAGAATGTTATAAGCAATCAAACCTTGCATCAGATTCGGTGCCAGTAGACACTACACTGGATGGGACTGAGCCATCCAGTGAAGAAGAGGGTAAAAAGATGCTTTTCAGGCAGTGATTCAAGTGCCAGCCATGAGTAAGCAAAGGAAGAAAAGCTAAATGTTAGAAATGCCTTTAAGAATTACAGTAGCATTACTATTGATCATTTACTTTTCTGTTTCCAAACACATTTTACTGATGTGAAAAGTCATTCTCACTTGCTTTCCTTGGAAGACCCTTTGTTCTCATCTGAATGTGTGTAGTATAGCAGGAGAAAGCAGCAGTTCCACAAGGGATTCAGCAGAATACAAAAGACTTTTGGGATTTTCTGAGAAGAAAACCATAACATTTTATGACATGCTAAAAGAGCAGTTGCTCGAATATGTGGCATGACCATTTCTGTTTAATTTTCCTGAAGGAAAATAAATTAGAGTTAGTTTTCAAAGCAAATAATGTTGTGTGTTACCAGATCATTTCAAATGTGTCTCTGAATTTACTGAAGCTGAAACAATGAAGTTAAACTGTCTCTTATCACACATGGTACTGAGGGAATGGCTGAAACTGCTGTCATGGTTGTATGCATAGCTCACACGACTGAATGACTGAGAATTCCTGTCTCCTGCCTAGTGTGGAATAACAGGCAGGTTTTAGAAGCAATTACCATGCTGCCTAGAATTGCATCTCTAAAATGATAGTCCTGCTTTGGTTGCACAAGTGACATCAGGAAAGGACTGTGTATCCATTTACTTGTTTATGGTGCTTTGTTAGGTGCAAAACTGTTTTCTAAGTGAAGGTAATAAGGTCTTCTTAAAAAGCCAGGCCTCAAGAACATTGAGCATTGGATGCTTGTGTTTGGTGCAGGGTGGGATGTTGTCATTCGGGAACATCAGATGAAATAGTTCTTGGTAGCTTTACTTTGAGGACTTCCCACTCACCCTTCCACCCCCACCTCCCTTGTTTAGTAGTGGGAATAAATTAACTCATGAAAAAGAAATGGGCTTTGTCCTGTGTTTAACAAGTACATCCATTTTGTTTGTAAAGAAAAATGGTCCTTTATAATGAGATTCTGCAGAGCAGAGGACACAGGCTGAGTCTGAGGAAAGGAAGAGTCCTCCATCACCTTTTCTACACAATCACTGCACAATAGCATATATGTGTTGCCTAGTAACCATGGAGCAGTTTCCTTCCAACATCTAAGCCACTCCAGGGTCATTGTAATTTCCTAGTGAATACAAATCTCACACCTGCTCCTCATTTAACATGTTAATTAGAGTATCCAGTGTGCCTGTGATTTATTGGCCTGTTATTCGTCATTTTCTGAAACTAAAATTCATATCCAACTGTTTGTTTCATCTGGGATTTAAACAGTCTTTACATTCTTTTAATCCCTTTCACAATATGGGTTGTATTACACCTCAAAGGTACTAGGAATATCACAGGGTGTCTCTGATACCATTTTTTCTGCTGAAGACTTGTAGCTTGTATCCTCCAGGAATAGGATATCCTGCTTGGAGCAAGCTCTGTCTTCCTCATCCTCATCTTTGACAACATCCTAGTCTTGTAGTGTGAATGCCTAGGCTAGGTGAAGGAGTTGATAAAATTTATTTTCCTTATGTTTAGTTTATGAAATGCGGGAATAGCAGCTAAATTCTACACTGGAACAGACCACTGGTCCAGTTAGACCAGTATCCTGCTTTGGTAACAGAAAGCATAATGAAGTGAACTTGCATAGAAGTCCTTAGTTGGTAATTTTAGAATAATCTGCCTGCAGGATATCAGTCATCTTAATCGCTGTTAACTGGTGGCTGATTCTCTGTTTCTAGGTAAGCTCTGTTATTGGGGCAGGGAGTAGGAGTCACTTGATTTAGGCTTGAAATTTTCATCGTTGTGTTTGCCTCTTACCTCTATAGAAAAACAAAGTTGAAGGTAGGGGTTTTTCTCATTTGCTCGACTATAATTTTATTATACTTTTTCTAGATTTCTTGTTTTGTCTTCATATTTTTACACCTGTTATACCCCCTTGATCACTTAGACTGAGACCAATAGCATGAGATGTCTTCATTTTCTGCTACTGGGAACCATCTTATCCCAGAGAAAAAAATTCAAATAAGACACAGATCTGCTAACTGCTGCCCATGTTTTATTGTATGAAGCGTATTCTCTTTGCTTTAAACCCTGGTTGTTTGGCTGCTGCTGAATGTGCTACTAAAATGCTTACTCTGCTTGTCCCCTGCCCCACTGATACCCTGGTGATATTTGCCTTATATTTTGCAAGTATTTCAGGACTCTTCTACATAGGTGTTGTTACTCCTCCCTGTGACACAAAACCTATTCACTATCATTCTCATTGCAGTGTTCAAGGTGGGAAATGGTTTGTGTAGCAAGATCTTTATTAAGCAAGTTTTGGCTGTTGTATTTCCTTTAAATACAACTGTATTTTTCCTGAGTGTGGACTTTTTTTTTTTCCCTCTGTTTTCTATTTTTGGAGGGTCAAGTGTCTTGCAGGGCAGCCACATATTCCTCCTGTTATGCAAATATCCCACTGGCTGCAAAACAACCCCTGAAATTAGCAATTTTTTGAAGAAGAAAAACATTTTGTCTAGTATGTTTCACTAATACTGGGAAAAGAACACCTCTAAGGAAAGAGGTGCAGTAGATGGCATACAACAGCAGAGAGCATTGCTGTACCTACCCTGTCCTGTTGGGAGGCTCCTCGTGCTTCTGTGCAGGCTTATGCCTTCAGACCCAAGTGTCTTCAGTAGTGAGTAAGATTTCCCTGCTGTTAGCTTTCAGTAGTTTGTCCTTTTATTTTCCCCAAGATGAATCAAACCTGGATGCCTTTTTCTGCAGGACTCTGTGTGATATGTTTGATATATTAGGTTGTTATTTAATCCAACTATATATCAAACATATTCCTACAGTGTCCTGCCCTGTCTCCGGGGGTTTTTACATAGTAGAAGGCAATCTGAAGGAGTACAGTCACTCACAAGCAGGTGTAGAAGACTTTCTGTAGGTTCCTAGTGTAGTCTGATTTAAATATATACATGAAGGGCTCCTTTATCAATAGAGTTTCTCCTGGAGGGACTTTTAAGTTGTGTAGGGCCTTATATGACAGTGAGCAGCAGCAGCTGTGCCAAAAACTTTCATTGAAATGCTTATAGTGTTTTCTCTGGCCCATACTTGTTTTCTTTTTTTGAAACAGAAGATGAGAGCTGTTCAAAATAAAATGGTTTGTCATTTGTAATTTTTTTTCTACTATTTAGCAATCAGACCGAGGGCTCACTTGTTTTCCTGTTAACTCTGGCTTTATTTATGCTGCCCCTGGTAATGGAGATTCTATAGAAAACTGGTGGAACCACCTCAAATAGTGGATCAAGGGTTGGACTTGATGATCTCTGAGGTCCCTTCCAACCCAGCCAATTCTATGATTCTATGAAATTATATATATATATTGGCACTATCAGTATTTTCAAGATGTTTCATGCTACAGACTTTGTAGGTAGCCCAAGCATTTTAGTTTGATCTGGTAACTTCATCTTTCAGTCCATTTATACCCATGTACAGTCAGTAACAGCTTATCTGTTTAAGCTGATGGAGAAGGATGAGCTGATCTTCACGGGGGCTATTTGAAGAGGGAGAAGCCTATCACTTGTCTCATAGGTCTTACTTGCTAAAGAAACCAACGTAACAAACAGTAAAGTACCTCATATGTTGTGAGGGGACTGCTGATGAGTGTGAACTTAAGGACACACATTTTGGTAATGGGAGTGGGTAGAAGAATTACTTCTCCTGTAGGGCACTCCTCTGTGTTCAGTCTGGACTGCTCAGTGTCCTGATTTCCTAGGGCTGCAGGGGAACAAGCCCACAGCTCTGACTGAGCATTGTGCCAACTGCCACAGTTTGAGTGCTGTGTAAGGCTGCTCCTTTAAATTCCTCTGAATTCCTTTAAACTCCCCTAAATTCTCCACCCGGGGGACCAACTGTTAGGACTTTTAAACTGTTTTTCCAGAAATAAAAGTTGTGAGATGACAGGAAAGGTAGGATTTGGATATTGAAGACACTTGGGGTGTGGTTTCATCTCCCCACCCACCTGATTTCAATATTTTTGTAAAGAAATCCATATGGTCCACAGAAGTAAAAAGAAATCTGTTGCCTGATGAGATATGTAGGTTTAGCTGAGCAGTTTTCCTGCTGAGCTTTACCTGCTGCTCCGGGGTGGAAGTTAATTCAGGCACTATACAGTAGCATTCTCAGTAAGGCAAGAATGGACTTCTCTGCATTTCCTTTACAATTAATAATTTGTGCTTAGCACTTCAGTGCAGTGTTTTGTCCACTGTGCTGCACTGATAGCTGTGCTTCTTCAGCCTCTTCTTGGTGGCTTGGTTTTTGGCAAAATTAATACCATTTGGGCACCTACACAACTTCCTAATGGTCAGGATACAGGCGTGGGTATTTCATTAGACTTTACCCAAAAAATGACATGAATAAACAGCTACTGAAATCCTCACTCAAGTTTGTATTCCCGACAAGGCTGACGTGTAAAGGATAATGCACACGATGTATTTTGGTATGTTGGAAATGAAAATTTTTGGACTCTCAATAACAGGAAGCCTTGGACAAAAGTCAAAGGGCAGTAGCAGTCTCTTAAACTGACTGCCCAGTAGTGTGTTTGTTGGTATTTCAAGTCTTTAGTCAACTTAAATAAAAGTCAACAATAAATTTGTTTTAATAATAAAAAGAAATCTAATAGTGACTATACTGAATTCCATTTAGTCACTTTGGCTTTGTGGTTGAAGTGTAGGATTTTTATAAACAAGACTTGAGGCCTGTGCATCCATTGAAGACCAGAGTGATTATCACTTAGATACAATAGTGGTAATGATGCTACATTACAAGCATTGCCAAATATACATGTTGAGTATGACTTGCTTACCTTACAAAGAAGTTCTTATACTCCTGTTACAAAGAAATATGCTTCAGTGAATAGGATTAGCCCATCAGCAAGGCAAGAGAAATACCTTTTCTTCAATCACGTGGCTTTTCCTAAAGGATAAGAAAAATTTTAAAAGGCTAAACAACATCTGCAAGTCAGCTTTTCTTTTTAGATCATTCAGTTTTGCTGGTGTGTATGGATGCTATTATTTCATCTTTGTTTTAGTTATATGAAGTGCTATAAAACTGGGCACTGCAGTGATTTGTAATTACTCCTGATTATGTGTTACTATTTTATTAATGACTCCTATTTCATCAAATTGCAGTAACAAGAGAACTAAACCTGACAAATGTAGATGGATGGGCTTTAGCCTTGCAAATGAAGTCCCCAATTTTCTAACTGGAAGCCCACTTAGTTGCTCTTCCTAAGTTAGTTATTTGACACAGGACTGCTGTGGTTTCATAAGCTGCAAGAAACCTGTATTTCAAAAGCCTCATCCCTCACAAGTCAGTCTGTTCTGGTATTGTATCCACTATCCTTAAGGATCATATTGCATTGGATTGTGGTAGGCTGGTGATTTGACCACAAACAGAATACATTCTGTTGTTTTGTTTACTGTAAAAACCAATCAGAATACTTGGCCCAGTTTTGGTTCCATTTAAGATAACAATAACCATTTATTTCTATTTTGTTAACTATTCAGAAGCTAGCAAGCCTGTTCAAATGGATAAATGTTTTCAGTATTGGTTTAAATGATTAGAAAGGGAAGTTGTTGATTTATGAAGCAATAGATTTGCATTTTAAGTAACAAGAAACCTCTCAAAGAAAAGCTGATCCCTTTGGACATGCTTGTTGAAAGACACGTTTGGATGACTGAAGTGTTCCAGGCAGATCTTTGAAACTTCATATCTCCAAGGTGACTAAACTGGACTGCTTCCCAATGCTGCTCTCTTTGAAATGCCACTTACCAAAAGCTCTTACCAAAAGCTGTTAAATGTATGCACTTGATTTTTTACATTTTTTAGTATAGGTGAATGAAGCAATACATATATATTGCTGTTCTTTTTTACTGCTTTAAGGAAATGCTCAACTAGGTTAGCAATCCTGGAAAGTCAGTATTATAGCACTATGGGGAATCTTGATATGAAAAAAACAAGGATTTCTTTTCAGATCTGCTCTTTTCTGAATATGGTTTTGAGTAGCCCTAGTGGAGGTAACATATTAGGAAGTCAAAGGCAATTATTTTTAAGTATCTTGTGTGTTAACACAGCCACAAGGGCAACTTAAGATTTAAATTCCCTTTTGTTGACTGTCAGCTTTAGTCCCCGTAAAACTCCTTTGCAGAAAACTATGGTTTAGGTCTCAGTGAATTTACTGACGTATTGCAAAATCTTGTCTCACTTGGTTATATGTTCTTAAGCTTGAAAATACAACTGTTTTCAGGTGGATAATGTGTGACATTGTTCTTTCTTGGTTATAGCAAGCAGATGAGACTCTGGATTTCGAAGAACAGATCCTGGAAGCAGCTAAATCCATTGCAGCTGCTACCAGTGCCCTTGTGAAGTCAGCCTCAGCAGCCCAGAGAGAACTGGTGGCACAGGGAAAGGTGGGTAAACAGGACAAATAGGAACAGAAGGGGGAAAAAGCATCAAAAGTGAATCTTGTTTGCTAACTGTTCTCTGCTAAAATGTTAGGAAAGGAGCTTGAGAATGATTAATGAAAATGTAAACCATCACATTGCTCATCACAATACATGGTACAGGTCTGGTTCTTTTGCAAAAAAAAAAAAGCAACAAACAATAAAAACACAACAAAGCCCCAGAGCAATTATGCTTGTTTAAACCTCACAAGTGGAATCAAGTATATGGCTCTGCAGATGTTTCCACTGTGGGGGTATTTTTGTGTTTCTGGGTTTATTTTTTTCATTTCATGAAGATCTGTGATTCAAGCTAGACATGTCTAGTCAGTCCCACAGACAGCTCAGAGATCCAAAACCAAATGTCAAATATGCAATACCACTCTGGACCAGAAAAGCAAGGGGGACTCACTAATTGTGCCCTCAGTGTTGTGTTACCTGATTGAGTGGGGCCACAGGCCTGCACGCAGATTCAGTTTATTTAAGTGGAAGTGTTTGTAATTATTGTTGGGACCAATGGATGGAGTGTTGTAACAGGTGCTGCCCTTCTGGTCTGGTCAGGATTGAGATCTTTGTAATTTGTTTCATTGCCATCACTGTTCTTTTTTTCCCAGTTAATATCCTTTGCAATATAAAATCTGAATATCAAATACATGTTGTCTGTGAGAACAATTTGTTATAGGATCATTGTTGTTGTATAGTTATGGTTTCCAGTTTCATATAATTCTCTGCTCTGAGCAGATAGTTACAAAAGCACTATGCTGTCTACTTCAGATTCCCATGGAGCTTGTTTAGCTGCAGCAGGAGAACAGAACACTTGTTCAGAACAGATGTGATGTAACTGTTTCAAATGACCCGTAGCTGTGGAACTTATCAATAATGTATAAAACAATTTATTAGTAAGACCCATCGAAATCTGGCTGTAGAGACAGTCCAAAAAATGAGAATTTTGACTTACCTTCTTTGTTTAGGGTATTGTGCACTCTACCCTTATGTGATAAGACCTGTTCTTATTTAGTTTCATTATGACATACAGCTTGCTTTACGTTCCTCATCACAACATCTGTCAAGTTACACAGAATAGTATAGAAAGCATTTCTATCCTGCTACTCCCAGATTCAGGCAGTTGGGAGTGGGGCAGTGGCAGTTACAGAATTATATATGTCATTACTTTCATCTGACATGGGAAGGAAACTGGGCTGCTTTCCTCAAATGCCAATGTTAGGCACAACGGCAATTAGAAGGCTTCCCTGTAGAGCTTTCTGTTTTGTACCCTCCCACAGTGCCAGAATCAGAAGGGATTCAGGAATAATGTAAATCCCTATGTGTTATTGGGACAAGAGTGTTATTGAAGGCCAGGAGATTAGGAACAACTACTTCTTCTACTGTTGCTTTAAGTAAAAATCTCAACTGCAACAGTCATTACTCTGGGACTTCTACACATGTTCCAAGGATGGGGCAGTTCAAGCAGCATAGCAAGCTGAACAAGAGCTGAGGAGGCAGATGTGCACTGGAAGCAAACTTACTCTGACAACTGACTTTCAGGTGGATTTTCTGCTCCCCTACATGCTGGGCACAGTCACAAGTTCAGGTGTTTTCTTTTTTTCATGGATTACTCTTTGTCTAAAACTGGAACAATGCAATTGTATTTTCTCTTCCATTGTAAGCCACCTCTGAACTGTTTTTTCAGGTTGGAGCAATCCCTGCAAATGCAGCTGATGATGGACAGTGGTCTCAGGGACTTATTTCCGCTGTGAGTAACTACTCTTCAGGAAAAACTGGCACCTGATGATACCCTGTGAGAATACCCAGTGACTTGCATTTTTATTGTCTCCTAGGCCCGAATGGTGGCAGCTGCAACCAGTAATCTCTGTGAAGCAGCTAATGCCTCAGTACAAGGCCACGCTAGTGAGGAGAAGCTCATCTCATCTGCCAAACAAGTGGCAGCCTCTACAGCACAGTTGCTTGTAGCTTGCAAAGTGAAGGCTGATCATGACTCTGAAGCTGTGAGGAGGCTACAGGTACTTGTGTTCTTCATTACTCAGAACCCATAGCAGTGCTGTATGAAGAGTTTTTTAGCACTGTGTGAACAAACCCCAAATTTTAATAGTTTTTTGAACTTCCGGAATTCTTTTCCATTTTTTCCCGGTGGGATTCTGGAACACTTAGTCACCAAGGATGAAGTGATTGTGCTCCCATAACTCTTCAGTACTAGAGTCCACATCAGCCCAGAATTGTCTTTTCCTGCCTCTGCCCTGACATTGAATGATAAAAAAGGTGGAAAGGAGAAGTATTCCAGTAAGAGCCAAGAAGGAGGCAGAGGTACAATTTTGGGGTATCAGCCAATTTAAAACACAAAATACCAGTCATAAAACTTATCTTATCTAAACTCTCAGATTTAAAGGACTGCCAGTGATATATGGAAGGTCTCATTTACACCTCTGTGTGCATAACCAATTAAACCATGGACAGTTCATGGACTGTTCTCCTTCCAGAGCCAGTTTTCCATCACTTTAACCAGCTCTTAGTACACTGGAGCAAATTCAGTGCCATGTTTTTAATGATGCTGAGCCCTGTGCTCCTGTCACAAGTCTGCACAGGTTATGTCCTAGCTAATGATCTGCCAAACCTCAGTGCTTCAAATGAAGTGCCAGCTCCAGCTTTAGCTTTAGTAGAAGTCTGTGTTTTGTTTGTGCAAGGACTCTTCCAGTCATCTCCATGAGGATCAAGGAGCTGGAATTTCTGAATTACCACTCTTCTGATATCCACTTCCATATCCATTAAAACAGGGCCTGTGCACGTGGTCAGTCCTGAGCCTGCAGTATGTATTCTAGTAAGGATACTTGTCAGAGTTAGTATACAGGTAGCTTAGTTTTCCTTTTCCTTTTGGTGCTGACACTACTCAGTATAGACTACAAAGTGACTGTTTATCTTCTGAAATCTCAGCATATTTAAGGAAATACAAGCTTAAATGTGAGATAATCATGGTTGTCTATGTGGATAATTTGCTTTGGTGAAAGTCCAATAACTGAAAATTTTAATTCCGGTAAAATCTACTTATTCCTAAAAAAAAAAAAAAAAAATCTGGCCTGCGTTGTGTGTAATGACATGCTATTTCATCCACTGTTTTATTTTCAACTGTTTGGGGGAGAAAAAGAAATCTCATTTGTGACTTTTTCAGCTTCCATGTTCTTAAATAAAGGAATTGTGTTTCTCTCTGTAGGGTAGATTTTGAAAGATTAATTTGCTTTGGGAAGAACAAACCACACCTTTCCTGTGTAGTCAAGCAAAAGGTGGTTTAATTTTGGTGCTGAGGTGAACCCATGTTAAGTTATGTGGGTTTTTTTGTTTTTTTCAAAGGCTGCAGGAAATGCTGTCAAGAGAGCATCAGACAATCTTGTCAGGGCTGCCCAAAAAGCGGCGTTTGGGAAAGCAGAGGATGACGACGTTGTAGTCAAAACAAAGTTCGTGGGTGGCATTGCTCAGGTTGGTACAATCACTCAGGAACTAAAGTAGAGAAAAACTAACAGAAATGTGGCATAGTGTTACAGTGCCCATCTGCTGCGTTGCAGGCTGGGGAAATATTTGTAGAAATCTGTGATAAATTACTTGCTGTCTCACTGATCAGTAACCCCTGACAGAACAACAAAGTGGGGTTGTGTCAGATGTCTGCACTTCTTTGTTGATCATTTAGTATACTGGCAGTTACCATTGGCCAGTATGTTGGGTTTTTCTAGTTCTGATGAAGTTTCCATGGTTCTTTTTAAATTTATGTAAATTCACTATTCCCACATCTCTATTTTTGTATGTATAGAATGAATGAAATAGAGAGTGAGCAGTAAGAGCTAGTGGTATTTCATTACTCTGACTGTAATAAGGATGGGGAAATAACAGTATTTAAAAGCATCTTCCAAGGCTTTGAGCTTGTACCAGCTTCTGGATTCACTGTTAGTAATGTGTTCAATTTTATTATCACTCAAATAGGAGTGGATATCTTGGTGGATATCTTACATGTGCCGTTGCAAGATCCATAGTGGATGTGTGCTTAAACTATGCTGGTACATTCTTTTTAGTCTTCTTTAATAAATTTGTGGGAATACAATATTGTTCTTAATGGCACAGTCCTGGAACCTTGAAAAATGTGAGCAACTCATGCCAAAATAATTATGCTTTGGTGCTTTTCTGGAGAATGCTCAAGACCGAGCTGTGACTGGTGTGTAACAGGAAGAAATCGTGTTTTACAGACAGTATTTCTTGCTGTCATAGTGCATGCTTCTGTTTTCTAGATCATTGCAGCCCAAGAAGAAATGCTGAAGAAGGAAAGAGAGCTGGAAGAGGCAAGGAAAAAGTTGGCTCAGATCCGCCAGCAGCAATATAAATTTCTACCCACAGAGCTGAGAGAAGATGAGGGTTAACCTGCTGACGTTTTCTTGGTTTTTTCCCTCTTCTTTCTTTTTTGTCTATTTTTTTTTCTTTTCAAGAAATAAGCTAAAGGGGGACAGTACAGTGAGAACTGCTTTGACAACATTCTGGTATGCCAAGCACTTACCTAAATAAACTACCTGTCATAGCTTTGGATGAGCAGAGGGCAATAAATACTTGTTCTTTCTCATCTGGTCAGCTGAGGTGCATGGTGATCAAATAATGGTACAGTGTTAGGTTCATCATTCCTGTTCCTTCCTTGACTTATCTCAGGAGAGAATGTTTCACTTTTTACTAAAGATACTAAATCAGTATTATTGTCACTTTCCTGATGCTTGAGATATTTATCGTTCCTTGACTTGTTATAAAACATTATTAATAGGAAAACAGTCAAGAAATCTTTACTATGATAAATATCACATGAGCAGGTGGTTCTCCCCCAACTGCCTTTGTAAAAAGAAGACCAAGATGAAGAAGGATGTATGCCTGAGTGGAGAAACACGCATGAGTGTGGGTTTGAAGAAAATGCCTGTCCTCTTCAGTGTCATTTAGCTGGTTCATCCCAAAACTGGAGGAATTGTCTCTGCACCTGTTTGCACTAGTAGTATTACTCCTTACCTGATACCAACAAGCTTCTGCTTGTACCGTATTTAGGTTTACAAATGTGGCAATAGCCATTCTTTAAAGAGCTCAGAAAACAAAGAAATTGAAACCTTATCACTGCCTCAGTAATAGCAGGTTCATGAAGGAAAATGCTGTTTCAATTATATACCTCTAATGTGTGACTACTTTTACAGTATTATACACATACACACATGCTCTAACATTGGACTGAGTAGTTTGCATTTTGTTTTCTAATTGAAGTTATCTGGTTTGCACTGAGGTATTTCTGTTAGAATGTATGCTGGTTAAAAAAGGGAAATGCCCAGTACAAGAAAAGACTATCACAGCTCTTGTTATTCTTTTAATAATCTCATTTATACCTTTGTTTGTTTTGAAACCTGTGGCTATTATAGGAGATAAGAGTGATTTACAAGTAGACTTTTCCTGTAATATATTTTTTAAAAATCTGGACTCCAGGGAGTTTGTTTTCATAGTTGGTACTGATGAAAATGTACTCACCATGGAATTGCAGAGAAGGAATAACAGCAATCTATCAGAAGTCTTTGTCTTCAGCTGCAGAAAGGTACAGTATGCTCTCAGTATCTCTGTGGTCACCTAAGCAATAGCAATATGGGTAAAGTGAGGAACACTTTTTACCATGTCAAAGAAAGAACACAAATCACAGCATCTTCAACTAGCAAAAGTTAAACTATTTGACCAGCCACAGAAATACCTTCTCTCCTAACAGCAGTTTCCAACATGCCTCCAATTCAAGCCCTCTTAAACAATAGTGTCAGGTCTGTTTAGGTCAAAGGATGTTGCCACTCCAGTCCTTCTCAAGGCTGAGTTGTCACTGAGATACCTGCCAAGTCCATTCTGCTGAGCCTGTTCTGTTATATGCATACCCACCTAGTTGTCTTTGTTGCAGAAGTACTTGTCTTGTAGACTCAAAAGTAACCCCCCTAGTGGTAAGTTTACCAGTTTAGATAGTACTAACTCCTCATTTAAGTTACCTGCATGAGATATAATTATCAGGATTTTTGTCACACTAGTGTTAAATATGCAAGAAATTACTAGAGAATTAATAAATACTGAAGTGTACAAGGATTTTTATTGTTAGTCTCTTCTCTGGTACTGACATATTTCAGACTCAGTAGAGTTGCTGGAGAATGCACAATCATGAGAGGAAAAATTGGCAAATCCCAAATGGAATCACTGGCATTGATGGATGTGCTGTGATGAGTAGGCTCGTGTGCATATGCAAACCTTTACTATCAGAGACATGCAATTCCAAGTTTGGTAATTTTCTACTTCAGCACAATTGATTTGTTTCTTTTCACTTAACTCACTGTGAGCAGTGTCACAGAAAACTCAGTGCTAAGAATTCCTACACCAAAAAGGCTTCCTGTAAACTTAAGCAGAAGCCTAAATTGGTCTTTATTGCTGTAAATAAAGACATCTCCAGTGATAGGAATGTTCTGCTGTTGGTAGGTCCAGCTTCTTTGCAGCTTATGGCTCGTAATCTTTTTTTTTAATCTGGATTAGCCCTCACATTCCCCTCTCTTTCATAAAGATTTTTATGACAGATTTGATACTGCTTCCTTTTTTAACCTATTATTTCATCTCATTAAAACGTGAAGAAAGATGATGCTGTCCTTAGCACCATGCCAATATTTTATTGTAGGTAAAAAACTGTTGTAATGCATTTTGATCAGGATGGTATTCGCCAGTTTGATAGAAGCCAAAAGCCTGGTGAAATGCAACTTTGTATGGAAATTGTACAGCTAGAAAACTTCGTATGTAGAAGAAAAGAGCATGCTTAAATGGTGCTCCAGATAAATTTGTTCAGGCATTTTAGCACAATTGTTCTCTTTACTTCTGATTTATTGCCTCCTCTTATGTGACAGGAAGTATTTTTCTCCTTACTTACGTCCTCCATAGAGGAATTACGGTCAGATGAATGGCTGAGTTGAACAACTGAAGTATTTTTTTAATCAGAACTTTGGGTCTTCATTTGGGAAACAATCTGAGAATATAAACTCATCTAAAATCTTTCAATTTCATTTTTTTTCTTGCTGTTGTAATTTGCAGTACCACTGAAGTCCAGATGTGAACATCTGTGGACATCTGTGGAGCTTGGAAGGACTCCATGCATTTATTTGGCATGGGGCTTTGCAGCAGGAAGTGAGAAGTTGGAGTAAGGGATGGAAGGTAGTTAATAAAAAGGACAAGTGTTTACTTTGTTCCTGTTAACTTGTGAAATGGCAAATGAGCTCTGTATCTCACCCTTCTTCATGTGGAATTCACTTGAAGGAACTGTATGCAAATTAAAAGCAAAATGTCTCAAAGTTGTTTATGTACAAAGTCTAGTGGTGCTTCCCCAACTGTTCAAAAAATTTGTCTAAACTGTTCTACATCAGAAGCCTTGAAATTTAAAAAAAAAAATTGAAGACTAGACTGATGCTTTATCTGTCCCTTTCCCTTTGATTTCCTGCATCTTTGTTACTTAATTCCTAATGAATGGATGGATACATAATCTAGAAACCTCCTCAGCATAAATAGATTGAGCTCATGAGCACATTTTTGCTTTTAATCATTCTAAACTGATAATGCCCTTACTACATTTATTTTCCCTACATTTGTTTTTTTTTTTTTTTTTTTTAAAGCTCTGGTTTGGGATTTTATTTATTAATTTTTTTGTCCCATAACTTTGGTAGAGGTTTTGTCCTAATGAGTGCATCATGATTAATGAAGAGAGTTAATCTGCCCATAACTGTCATGGTTCTGAATGCTGTTTTTCTGTATTCATAGTAATACACATTCAACATATTGTGCATGTTCATATTAATGGAACAAAACATTTCTGTGGCACAGAGTTTGATGCCAAATGCAGAAACTGTTTTGTCATGTGAGTTGCAAGACTTACTAATTGCTGTTTTGTTTGACCATGGTACCTGCAATGAAGTCTGATAAATTAGTTAGGAGGCAGTCAGATGCATAGACAAGATCTGGCTCATGGTAACAGAGACTTGTATTATCTCTCCCAAGTAGTTCCTCCTTGCAGTGGAAGAACCTTGTGATCAAGACTCTTTTGTAATTATATGCTGGAGGTTCTAGGGGGTTGAACTTTCCCTTTGTCTTCCCTTCCCCACAAAGTTTGTAGTCATGATACCACACCAAATTCATAATTACTTTTTTCTGTCTTAACCAACACTAAGCCCTTGAAGGAATTCTTTTTTTTTTTCTCCATGTGGGTATTTGTGACTTTTGTTAGGTGCTCATCAAGCAAAGGATCATTTTGCTTTTTGAACAAAATAAGGCAGAAATTGTATGTATCTGTAAGGCTGGGAAAAGGAAGAATTCCCGGGTGATAGAGAACGTTCCTTTTAAAGCTGTGCTGCAAAGACAAAACTATGAGCACATACTTTGTGGTATGTCAGTGACCATTTGCTGTTCCTAAAATATAATATGTTAACCAAGCATAAATATATTTAAAAATCCAATACCAGTGAATCAGGGGTGTTGGATGCTTGTTGGTGTTGGTTTCTTCTGGGGAAGACTAGTTTTACTTTTATGTAAGTTATGATTTCCATTTTATGCTTTGTTTCTCCATGTCCAATATTAACTGTGTGTGTACCTGCAGTTAGGCTTCTTCATCTCCTTATGAAATTGTGCCAGAAATCTCAGTGCTGATGGGTTGCATTACAACTGCTTTGTTGCTACCAGCAGGGCCTTTTCTGCTGTGACTGCACTGATGTCAAAGTGGGATCTTCTTGGCATTTTGTGTGCTCATGGGGTGGATGAATCACTACACATGTATCTCATGTCTCTGATTATACAGTAACCTTCTGCCATGTTTTCTCTGTAAGTGAAATAAGATCAAAGCAGCTTCTCTTTTGGTGTTGGTTAACTGAGTATTTAAATGGGATACAGGGGCCTGAGGCTTCATTTAGGCTAACATCTTTTAAAACATCTATTAAAATATTTTAAAGTAGATAAATTAATAGAAAAATCATTTGGTGACTTTGCTGTCTATTCTTATTTTCTGTGCTGCACAAATTTAATTTGTGATGAAAACACTGTAGGCACCACTTCGAGGCATTAGAGAAATTAATTCTTTGTACTTGCACAGCAGCACCCAGAGACTTGAAAACTAAACCATGGAGTTTGACATGCTTAGGTCCCTTTTGACTTTATCTTTCTTTACATGTTCCTTTGTTTTTTTTTCCTGAGCATTTCTGAGATCTGGGCTCCTTCTTCCTTGAGCATCTTTTAACAATATGTACACAAAGTCTTCCACCTGTGTAAGACATTTACATCTGCTGTGTCAGGAGTAATGCTAATATTTGGAGTTCACTTATGCCTAATTTGGATAATATAAAGCTTATATAACAATCATTATTTCCCTACTTGCTATTTTATTTAAGAATACATATTTATTTTTTAAGTGGATACTAGAGGCAGATGACTTCTGAGCAGCCTAGGAAGTCCACTGTGAGGGCTCATCCTAGGTGAAGAGGGTTTCATTTGGCATATTCACCCATAACTGGTATTGCTATAAAGTCAAAACTTTTTTATTAAAATATACATAGAATATGAAGTTCAGAACCTTTGAAGATGAAAATTAACTCATGTTATGGAATCAAATGTTGATTTAGCAATCTCTGGAACATTTTGAAAACTGTGGAAAATGTACTGCATTGGGACAATGTGAAAATGTTGCTGTTTTCTTAATACAGTTCTTGCTCTTTAAGTGCTCAATTTAATAATACTGGTTGGAATCTTTAGTCACATACAGATCAATATTCAGTACTTTCTAGGCTGTCAGTATAATCCTTTTGTTTTACAGTACTTGCCTGTACTATGCTCTTTCTTCTCTGAATATGTTTCAAAATCAGTGGTCTTTTGTGGCTATTTGTATTTTGTAAGGTGCAATTGACCAAGTAAAAAGGTTACCATTGAGGTTTCTTCCAGCATTATAGTTGATGATCTTTGCATTCAAATTGCATTGTATATGCTAAGTTATTGATTAAGATATTTACTTGAACATAAGTCACTGATCTGTTGACCTGGTGAAGTGTTGGAAGGAGTGGGGCAGTCAGCATATTATAAACATGTTTGCACTGTCATGTACATCTTCCAGTTGGATAATAAAAACCTTACATGGCATTAAGGGTGTCCTGCCAGATAATAGTTTCATCAGTCTTGCTTCTGAAACAGAAAATGTATTTATATCCCAGTCCAACAAATTCTGTAGCATATATTTAGTGTTTTGGGTTTTGTTTTGTGTTTTTGAAGTCCTTCACGTTCTGTCTGCAATATGGTTACCTCAGCTTCATCTAAATGAGACCAAGGCCATGCTTAGGGGAAAGCCCAGTGACTGTTTCAGACACTCAGGGAAGCAATGCACCACTCAGGCTTTACTGCATGTTGCTAGTTAAAAAAATTGACCTTTTCAATCCTAAGGTCATCATAGTGGGCTTGAAGTAATAATAAGAATGCTCTGCCCTTGGAGACCATTTCATATTTGTGGTTCTTAAAGCACAAGTGAGTTTCCTATTTTACAGATGGCAAAATCATTTTGAAGAAAGGGAGATGGTTATTTCAAACCTGCAGAGCAGTTGCACTGAATGTCAGTCAAGTTCCTGTGATACAAGAACTAAATAGACCAGTATTAGCTGTGTCCAGATAAGGGTTAATATCTGTATTCCAGTGTATTTACTAACAGGTTTACATTATTTTTTTGGCATTCATGTTTCTGTAGTCTGTCAGTTTCACAGGAATTAAATGCCTTCTTTTTTGGTAACTATGTAGCAGTGGGACTTGAACAGTGATTGTGTGTAGTGCCAAGAACAACACACTGCAGCTTCTTTCACTGCCAGTGCTTTAGACAAACATCTCCAGAGCTGAATTTAATCTGCAAGAATCTCTTCTCAGCGCTTTGGCTTTGCCTTATGTCGAAACCACTTTTGTTAAAGCACCAGCCTCAGTTCTCTTCAGGAAGTAAAGGAAGTAAAAACTTAATGCATGATTTTTTTAATGACTTTTTCTACAAGGGAAGCAACAGTTTTAATACTTTGGACAAAGCTCTTGCAGCTTATTTAAATCAGCTTCCTGCTTTACCAAAGCTTCCTGCAAAATATAATGAAAATCTGAGACAGTGAAGCCTTTAGTGTGACAATTTTAGCCACAGAACCGGTTTTTAAGTCAGCTCAGAGATGCCTTTAGTCATCTGCAGTTCTGTGAAACATAGACATTAAGAAGGCCACACTAATGATTTTGGACTGTCTGCAATTACTCTTTGCCTTCAGCTATATAAGCATGAGTATTTTGCCTCTTCTAAATATTCTTTTTTTTTTTTTTTTTTTTTTTTTTTTAACAACAACTGAGTTGAAATGACACAATATTTGTAAAATGCTAGCACAGTTTCTCAAGAACCAGTCTGAGGATTATATTTAGTTCCTCTTTTGCTGTTTAAATTGTTAGCTATTTTAAATTAAAAACAAAACCCCAAAAGAAGCAAAAAAACCCCAAAACAGTGGCAGACATGGCCAAGTTGGTGTGAAACCTCCAGTACAGATTAGATGCTTCTAGTTGAGAATATTTTTTATTCTTTTCTGAGGGGAAAAGCACATTGCTTTGCTAACAATTTGAAGGTGGTTATTTATTTTTATTTGAAATTTAGAGAGTTGAAGAATATAGTCAGTGTGGGAGTATTTTAGTTACGACCTAAGATGGAGGCCTATTAGCAAACAAACTTAATATATTCTTCAAGCCTAGGCTCAGCTTTGCCTTATGAAATTACTGGATGCTTCAGATGAATTTTTATTTCTCTTCTCTTTTTGGTTATTGGTTTTGCCTGCATCTGGTTTTGCCTGCTTTCATCTGCTTGTTGTTATTTTCTCCTTGATAGTATGTGCAGGGTTAGTCAAAATTATGTCTGTGCGTGGAGAAAACAGGAGTCCTGACATAAAGATTTATTACCAAAATCAGGAACAGCATCTTTTGCAAATCAGTATCAGATCCTCCAGTGGTATTTATCAACTGTCATTAGTGTAAGACACTCAGACCCTAAGATCATGGAACTATGGTACAAGAATAGAATTTGTCCCTTCATATATTTATGGTTAATGAGTAATCACATTCTCAAGAAGATTTGAAAATTAGTGAGTACAAGCAACCCAGACATTGTAGGAATGTCTGTGTTGTAACTTGAGACAGGAGTGTTGGGAAATGGGGTATGTTCTTCAAGCCTGGGCAAAACCCTTGCTTCATGAAATCACTGGTGATTTGAGCTTAATGTTGTGTGACAGCAGAACTCTGAGTCGGCTTCTTTTTGCCTTGGAAAAATGAGAGTGAGTGAGAAGTTCAGTATGAACATGTTGCAGATCTTGCTGATCTCATCTGGACCTTTGCATTACTGAGATTTCACAAATGAAAACTGAAGGGAGGGAAATGAGAGTTCAAGAAGAACTCAACTTCATTGATCATTCTGTTGTGCTTGACTTAGAGCCCAGTTGCCATCTTCTATCCTTTCATTGTGGTAATAAGGCTTTTTAGGGTAATTCTCAAGCCAAACCACTGCTGTGACCTATCTGTGATGCTCCCAGGACCTGTAGCCCAGAATTCAAGCCACAGAGATTTTTTTGATTAATTTTTTTGAGTGTTCACGAGTAATCTTGGATCTCTTCCAAATCATAAGAGTGGGTCTTTATTACATTACCAGATCACATATGTTTTGTTTTGTCCAAGATCTTGTTACCTGAAAAGAAGCTAGATGTAAAGATTTCTTTTTAAGGGTGTCCTATTCCTTTCCTGTAACTGGAAAATCTCTAAATGTACTGAATATCTCCCAGACTAAATGCTTTGTAAAAAAAACCAGGCTGTCAGTGCACCCATCTCAGAAGGAGTGAGAGCATAATCAGATCTTCCATATCTTAAGGGTAACGTTTACTAAAACCAGAACCTTCAACCTTTTTCAAAAGTATATGGTAGCAGCAGAGTTCACACAGTTGGGTTCCTGTGTAGATTCATAATGAGTAGATTCATAATGACATCATTGAAGGTAACAGGTATTCCCTTTTTTTGTTGTTTCACACCTTTCTTCCTCTCTGTTTAATATGCTGGCTGGTTCCTAAATAGAGTAATTGCCTTTGAGTGGAGGGAGGGCTGCTGGAGACAGGATAGAAAGTTGCTTATTCTTTTCTTCTGGTACTGTAAGGTGAGCACAGGTTAGGAGGTGGCTTTGAGGTTTCAGAGAGGTCTCTCCATGTCTGGTGTTCACTTTATTGTGGTGGAATTGGGATAACAGCACAGCTGGTGTGAACCTGTCCTGGAAATGGGGCTGGCCAAACACCATATCAAGCAAATGTAAATCCTGTGCTGGAGGGAAAAAGAATTCTCTGTCAGCTGGGGGTAGGGGGTGGGGGCAAAACATGAGATGGCAGCTTTCTACCCTTTCATAGATGCTGCATCTCTACCATGTTGCTAAAGGGAAACATGGTAAGGAATGGGGGGGCTATACTTGGGTTTTCCTGTATGTATACTTGGGTTTTTCCTTCTGGGTTACCTCTGAATTCCTAATGAAACCCTGAAAATACTTAAATTGAGACAGCAAGCAGACTAACTGGGGCTTGCCTCAGGTATTTACTTGCAAGCATTTTCTTGCCTCCCTGCCATTGAAGATGGAAATATTGAAAGGATAATTCAGCTCTACAGTGCCAGTTGAAGAGGTGGAAGGTGGAAGTCCTTTGCTGAATTACAAAATTGTTGAAAATTAGGTAAACTCAGATGTTGCTTTGGTCCCTTTTGACACTGCAGCCAAGCAGGTGATGGTTTTTGAGACATCTATGCATTTCTTGAGAGTCCAGGCCACCTTCAGAGTTCACATAGAAATCCAAGCTATAGTGGGGCAGGCTGAAAGCTCTGAGTGCATTTCTTAGAGCTTCAGCAGCTGTATAGTTCAAAAACAAATAACTCATCCCTGGCTGCTCTCTGTAAAGACACAGACATGCAGAAAATGTCTGGCATTTTTGGTTCACTACTTGGGATCACATTTCTCTGATTTTGTTTCCCTCTGGACTAAGAACAGACTGCCCTTAATGCTGCAGCCCTAGGGAGAAACCTTGCATCCCACTGCAGCTTTGTTTCCACACATTTGTCCCTGGGAAATTCTACTGTGTTAGCAGTATTTGTCCAGTCTCATGTCCAGCTCCTTCTATCAGCAGTGAGCCCCCGTTGGTTCATTTGGAATGCCTTGATGGCTTTTTTTCCCTGACAGAAACTCCTCTGTGATCAGCCATCTCAGGCTGTCAAAGCACAGCATTTCAAAAGGCAGAAATTGGGAAATTGAAAAGAAAGGAAGAGTCTGTGCTGGGACCCAAAGGGAGAAGTGTTTGGTTTAATCTTAAGAGTCAGAGAGGATACAACAACTGCATAAACACAGCAAGAAGGTAAGTGCAGAGTCGTGAAACAGGGAAATTTTTTACGTTCACAACACTGTTGGAATAAGAGGAATTGCTATGTATTGGTCCTGAATTAGTTTAGGCAGGAAGGGAAGCCTAAGTATGGCTGGAGAGGAGCAGATATCAACCTGGTTTGGCCATCAAAAATGAGAAATGGGCTATACAGGTCACATAAAGAGTTTGGCCTCAGGGCCCTTGTGTCTCTGTTCCTTAGTAAGTGTTACTGAAATTAGTGACAGGAACCCAGTGCTACAGTTAATCAGTGTGACCAATGTAATCTAAACAATTGCCCAGATTACTGCAGGCTGTGGAAACTGATCTGAGCTTTCTGGGAACTGTGCTCCAGAAAGAAGCTGTTTTCTCCAGTAGGGCTGTTCCATGGTGCTCAGGCAGGCATGTGAGACACTGTAAGGGCAGGTACAGCTACTGTTCTGTGTCTGGAGTTGATGTCTAAGCCACTCCTGCTGATGGCTGTATTTTAAAAACCCTCTCTGTGGTACAGACTTCAGTTCCCTGTTTGTGTCTGCAGTCAAGCCAGCCCAGGTACGACTGTGTTAGTGCATCCAGTGAACATCTCTGCTATTGCAGGTCTTACCAATTGAGAACATTTTCAGGTGCTTTTATTCCATCTACCAGTTTCTCTAATACACCTTCTCATACTTTCTGCAAGATCCTTGTAGGCTGTGCTCAGAGTTGTCTTTTCTTGTTCATTAAATCAGCAAGATAGAAATGGGGGTATATAATAGCTTATAGGATTCCTCTTATACAGTCCTGGGTGTTTATAACCTGCCCTTCGCTGCCTCATAGTCAGCTTTATGTTGAAAACTTTACCCTTCTCTCACAGTCTGGCAAACTCTCCAGAGGTTTGGTTTTTCTTTTTCTTACTTCTTCATTCATGTCCCAAATCACTGCCCCAAATCAAATATAGAGTCTTGAAGTTGAGAATGGGGTAGAAAGGAAGGGCATTTGAGTGACAATCTGCAGAGTGTAGTTGTAGCACAGTCTCAGTTCTGCTCTTGAATTGCTCCAATGTTTGTGCAGCCCACAGTTTCTTGCAGGGGCCACTTTCCAGCAAAGCCTGAACTGATCTTGAGAGCTGCATTTCCTGCTGCACTGAGCTCCCAACCAAACCAGAAATCAAAACGAGCAAACCCATTGTGGACTCTGGCAAAGATCACACTCTCTTCATATATGAAGAGGAAGCATTTAGCCTGACCTCATAAAAGCGAGAACTTAAAGTATTGTTCTACACTTTGAAATCTTATCCCCAATGACATGGAAACAAAATGCTGTCTTGGGAATTTCAGCAGCTCGTTTTACTTTCTGCTTAGTCTGCTGTACTTCCTGAGCACAAATTGGCCATTGCATCATCCCAGGAAAATGAAGGTTATCAGTTCAATGGTTGCCCTTAGAATCTGCTCAGTAAGGAGTTTCTCAAGGGTATAGACAAGTGCCCAGAATAATTCTTAACAAGGTCTGGAAAATTATATCTGCTCCAAGCAGAGACTTCTTAAAGGTTTGCAGGAGGCCTACTGTTTGGACGAGTTAGCAGTACACTCCCCTCTATAAACATCACTGGAAATAGCTGCTTCCAGGAACCAGGGAGAGAAATGGTTGAGGGAGAGTCCAGATGACTTAGCTAGTAGCTTCATACCTGTGGTATATATGGGCATGTGGTAAATGAAGTAAAATCAGTGTCAAGATGTTCTTTATACAATTTGCCTCCAGAATCTGTCAGGCAAACTTCACTGCCACTCATTCCACATGCAGACTGCACCCTGGGGTGCAGGTATGGCTGAAACTTCAGTACTGCCTCCTGCCTTGCAAGTGCTGTATGTTCTCTGTGCCTCACATGAGTCCTTTCTTTTGAGGCACAGAACAGCATCTGCTTTCTCTGGATTGTGTACCAGACCAAAAAGGACAATTCAACGGCTTTGTTCTCCAGTTGGATTGCACCATTTGACCAGGGAATAGATCCTGGGATTTAACAAAACCTCCCACCTGCTGGGCAAATGCCATGACAGACAAGGTTCAGCTTATTGATAGCAGAAAAGTGCTCACTTTAGAAACCCAAACATGTTGTGCCATGCAATCTCGGCCTCTTTCTTCACTTGCTCTGGTGATGATTTGACTGTGAGTTTGGAGGCTCCTCCCTGCTCATCTGTGCCTGCTGGTGCTGACAGCTCCTTGATGCCTGTGGGAATGACCCACTTCCCGTGTCTTTACACTTGATCACTGTGGGTGACAGGATAACATTTCTTGCTCACATTCATCCCTTCACACTCACTCTTTGCCCAAGGGAGAGATGTGAGTTGTTGAGGAAGTGACTGTTTCACAAAGGGATTTGGGTGAAACTTTGCTTTGTTATTTTCCACTTGTACCTTGTGGACTGAGTATAATATAAAAGACCTGTCAAACCCAATTGGTGTTTCTGTCACACTGGTGCTTGGTGCCACTTGAAGAAGTTGAGGATTGAAGGGAAGAAAGAAAGTAGAAAATGTAACCATCATATGATTGGATATCTGGAGGATTTTTCTCCCAGTCCAGCTCAGCCTCACAAGCCAAATTAGCTTTGTTAATGTTGCTCCAGGCTTCTTGCCACCTCTCAGTGCTATTTTGATTTGCTAGCACCTTTCTGGCATGAAGGTTGTCTGGAACCTGCAGAATCTTCACGGCAGGGTTTAGGCTACAGCAGAGCACAAGGTCAGGGCCTTCATTCTAGACAGGGAGCACAGAGGTGTTTGATGCCCCTGCACAGCTATCTCACAGCTACAAATGCTGTTTGCACTGTCCAGCTGTAGAGATATGCAGTGGAAAGCAATAAGAGTATTCTCCAGGGAGCTTTTCTGATTTCTCTCATTTGTGTCTTGCAATGTCAGCTGGTCCTAAGCCTGGAAAAGCTGCTGCTTTTGTTCCTCTGCCTGACCCCACACCATGACTGCTTTTCACCTCCTCTTCAGCAAGCCACACAGAACTGGGTCACTGTTTTTCTTCAAGCAAAGTGGGAAACTGCAAATATGCTAGTGACCACAATCCCACATAGCATCCTTGTGCTGTAGAGGTAGATGAAATGTCTGTAGATAAGATTATCAAAGCCTGAAAATATTTGTGCAATAATTTCTGGTTAATGGGCCTATTTTTATAATGGGTAACATCCAAGAACAAAAGGTGCAAGGGAGCACAGGGTTTGGAAAAATAGAGCTTAATGTAAAATTATATATTGTATATTGTTTTTTTTAAAAACAATGTAAGTAGTAATTAACTGTGATTAGAAGAAATCTAAAACATCTGCAAGAGCTCTTAAATAAACCATGGAGAGTGGGAAGAATTCAACCAATGTTGGGAAACAAAAGAACAAAGAACACTGGAATTTGTGTCTGTCCTAATATGCCAAGCTTTCCCTTTTACTTGTTGTCACAACTGCTAAGCAGAAATTATACTTTCACTATTTCATTGTGGAAAACTACCATTAATCTATAGCCCTCAAGCCTGGGAACTGCATTTCTCTTACCATTGAGCTACAGGGCTCTTGACCATTTTCCCTCCATTTTCTTACTGAGTGTGGATAATGGTATTCATTATCCTCAGTAGGGAGAGATATTTAGGGTTATCTTGGGCAAAGAATCTGGCATCACTTCCGAATTGTTCTTAAGTAAAAATTATTGCATAATTTGAAACATGGGATAAATCTGAGTGCTAATTTTGCCTCTTGTTAGATTATATTTTAATTTCTTTTGCTACCTCTTTATTTATATCTCCTACAAAGACATTTGGTTGAAGTAGATCAAACAGTGAACATCACCTGCTTTAGACAGACCTTGGAATAGCCCACATTTTGGATCATTCTCGATGCTTACCAAAGCCAGCAGCAGCAGAGCACAGCAAGTGCTCCCTTCTTGTGAAAAGAGTTCTACCCACACCTCTCAAATCCAGAGGGGCACAAGAAGTAGAACCAGTACCCATCAGACCTGAGGCCATAGGAAAACAAATTATTTCACATACCTTTCAAGAAATTTTCCTGTAACCTGGGAAAATGTTTATTTGTTCATTTGTTTTGAATTAGAGAAACAGCCTTCTTCAGATGTGAGATTTTGGGGAAACCCCCAGCTTTGGCACAAAAACCTGAACTGAATTGTAGGAATGGTCAACAAAATAATTTAATTTATTTTTTGTATCATTGCAGACAGCTCTGTTTAAATACTTCTTTAAAAATAAAATTTCCTCAAAACAGTATGGCACATAGGTATGAGACCCAGCAAGTGGAACTATTGAAACAGTCTTCTCTTTTCCCCTCCTCTCAGTTCAAACTAAATTGTCATGTTCAGCTTTAGAAATAAACATCCACTTGCCACTCTTCACACCAGCCTCATTTCTAGTAGCTCTTTGGCATGCATGGGTGGCTGTACTTCCCAGGGGCTCCACTTGGCTGCTTCTAAGTAAAAGTAGTGTTTTTCCTGAAGGAATGGGAGAGACTTTGACATTGAAGAGTTGTCTCAATTCTATAGCTCCAAGGTACAGCAGTGGGAAAGGAGTCCGTTTTTGGGACTATATTCCCATTAGGGTGCAAACCTTTCCCAGGCCTCTAGAACTCCAGCCTTCCATCAAGCCAGGTGTCTGCTCCCTGCAGGCTGATCTCACACCTCAGGCAGCAGCCAAGTCCATGTTTCTCAGAGAAAGGACAAAGAAACTTTCTGGTGATTTCTCCATGAGCTAACTTTATAAGTAAGCATGGTTTGACTTTCTTCCTTCTACTATGGTGGCTTCTGTGCTGTCAGAGCTGTGGAAAATCTGGTTTGGTCCTGTGCTATCCAATCTGCTATGGACACTCCAGGCTGTGCTCCATAGCTCCATGAAGCTCTGCCAGGAGACTGACATGCCCATAGGCTTTGAAGAGGGGACAAGCAGATGCCTGTCACATGTAAGACTTGGATGCTCAAAGCCACCACCAACAAAGGGGTGGTGGCTCTCTGACTGAGGGATATGCTCTATCTTGGCCTAGAGGGCTGACAGGGTAGCATTTCTGAAAGTACAAGGGTAAATTTGAGTGAGACTTGGTAACAGTTACTGCATTAAGAGAAAACTCACAGTCCTTGCCTTGAAGCATGAACAGCTTATTGTGTTAGAGTTTTTTAATCTTTCCGTATTTTGTAACTAAGAAGCTAATGGGTTTCTTGTAAGAAGCTGGGTGGTGTTCTGGCAAAATTTCAAGGTGAATAATTGCGTTTTTAATTCTCACCTCATTTCCTCCCCTCAGCTGTGGTGTGCTGCCCTTCATGGAGCTCTTCAAGTATCAGCATGTCAGAAGAATCACTTCTAACACAGCAGCTCTAGCGTGCAAAGTGTATTAGAATCAAAGGTATTGAAAAAGTCTCAGCTATTATCAACTAATATTTTACAGCCTGAACCAAGATTTTTTCATCCCAACAGGTTTTAGAGCCCCCCATAGCAGGGGGAGGAGCTGCATTCTTTTTAAGTTTCTCAGAGCAAAGAGACTCCCTGTTCTCTGCTGAGGTCTTATCACTACCATAAACGAAGTGCCTGAGGCTGGAAAGCCTCCCATACAACTCCCTCCCTGCCTTCCCTTTATGTGTTCATGTGGATACATTCACTGTCAGCAGGGACTCTTGGTGTCCTTTTAGAGCCTGCTGCAGTGCTGAAGGCAGTGCCATGCTGGAGATGGTGTCTCAGCCAGGTGATGTGAGCCACTTTGATACCTCACCCTCCCACAGGCTTCCTCTATGACTTCCGTCAAGTCTTTTAGCCTCTGCACTTTATATCCCATCTGTAAAATGGGATAAACCTCACAGAGAGAGATGGCAAGCCTGAGGCACTAGGGACTGAGAAGTGCTTTGGTCTTACACTGACCAATTCCTAGAGAGCTTTGCAGCCGTGTCAATATGAATCTACTTTGAAAAAACACCAACATATTTTCCTGCAGAAGAGGAATCCCAGTGGCCCATGCTGGACAGTCAGCTTGCTCTTTTCTTTTAATGTCTGTTCCCATTTTCTGAAGGAGTTGAAAGCAGCCTCTATTGGTACTCGAGTATTGATTTCCACATATGATTGCAGGTAAACAGGATTGATTAGGACATCTCAGTTCAGTGCCATTCTTGCCTGGCACCTATACTGGAAGCTTTTTTACAGCACACTAGATCTCTGCCAACTGAGTGTGAGGGAACAGACTGTTGTCTTAGCATTACTCAGGAGGGTTCCTTTTTCTGCTTGCCAAGATTAAAAAATCCTAACCTGAAGGCAGCAGTAGCAAACTGAGGCTTGCTCTCCATCAAACAATGCTGTTAAACTTATCTTTTTAGAGGGAAGATACAACCCTGGTAGGATCACGATTAAAATAATGCCAAGTTATCTGAACTAATCCCTTGTCAAATTCTCTAGATCCCTTAGGCAATGAGTGTGCAGTTAAGATGTAATTGGTGTGGGAATGTGTTGGGTAAGTTACAGCAGTTACTGCTGGTGGAGATCTGCTTATCATGCACTGCTCAGCAGCACACTTTGTCTGGCACTTGCAGGTGTCAGCTGCTTTAAATGTGTTACTGGGGACAGCAGCTACCTGACCTGCCAGTTATAAATGTCACAGGCTACTGATGGTCTGCATGTTCCCCCTGTTGAGATAAAATTGCCTTCTGCCAGAACTGGGGGATGTACATAGCCTGGTACCAACAAGCAAAAAACTGGGACATTCCTGGTTCTCTGCTTTTTAATTTTCAGTCAGTCTTCTGGACCACAAGGGTAGGAATCCAAAACAAGGGAAGTTCTGGCCCCTGCAAGAACAGATTTTGGTTTGGGAACAAAAGTAAGGTAAGAATGTCTAGCTTTGAATGCAAATAGCCAGATGGTTTTTCTTCCTTTCTACAGCTCCTCACACTGACATTAGTTATCTGGAGGAGCACAGGAGTGTCAAAGTGCAATATAAATGAATGAGCATTTTGGGGTAAGATTTTTGGTGAGACAGGCAACCAGTGTAAAATAATATGGTCTTATTATAATCACTTTAACACAAGTTATGCTAATTAATTCCATCCTAGAGATCTGACCCTCTAACTCAATCCTTTAGTACCTGCTCATAAAAGAGAAAAGGAAAATGTAAGCCAGATTTTGAAAAATACAAAGATTAAATCTGTTCAGGTCCCCATGTCAGTAGTGGGGTTCAGAGGAAAAATGCAGGGCCATTGACTAAATTTGGTGACTTCCACCTCTTTGACAGGCAGAAGCAGTTTCAACAGCAGAGAAAATACAGCTGTGCAAACTTGTGGTAACAACATGCAAACCTCAGGCCCTCTTAGTATAGCTAAGGAAATGCACTGAAAGCTACAGAGTTTCCTCCCAAGCAGCTGGTTTGCTCTGACACTGTTTAGTAATAGTTATGCTTATCACCACTTTCTCCCAGTTCCTGCTGTCCTTCTCATACATTATCATTTCCCAGGTTGGAACTTTTTCATTCTGGTTAGCAACTGCTACAACACTGTGAGGTTACAATGAAATGATCCAGTCAGCAGCACTATATTCAGGGCCCTTGGTTCAGCTGTGGGAGACATTGCTTTAAATTCCTGCCTGGTTCCAGTAGTGCAGGAACTTGAAACTGAGTTTCCAGTGTCAGAAGTCAGTGGCTGTTCCTGGATAAGTATGGATGTCTGATCCCAGGAGCAGGCATGTAAATGTAAACCATGAGCTCAGTGCCACAGTGTTATTCTGCAAGAGATGGTAAATCTGCAGAACCATCTTTTCCCTTGTTCATGTCCATAGGTCAGACAGAACTTGGGGCTACTTAGTCATCCAAACTGCACCACTATTTGTTGCTATACAAGTTTCTGAAGTGTTTGGCTTCTAACCTGCATGGGAATCCAGTAGCCTTAAGCTCCACTGGAATACATGTGAACAAAGCAGGAGGCAGCTTCTCAGTGGGTAAAATTCCTTTAACCAGTAAGAATAAGGTTGGGTGAAGCCATGTGACTGATGTGGAAAGTCAAGTATGTGTTAAAAGCTCACTGTTCAGCTTTACCAGCAATGCAGCCAGGACTCTAATCTCAAGTAATGCAGCCTGTATATTTTGAAACCATATTTTTGAGAACTAAATTCTTCCAGATTCAGGAATGTCTTGGATCCCTATAAACCGTACCAACTTTTTTTGATACCTCAAACAGCATACACCCAAAGACTGTCTTTCTTTAATACCACCACAGCTGTCATTCCAGTCATAATTTTGCCTCAGCAGTAGAAATCCAACAGCAATAGTTATCACCATAATTTTGTAGGCACACTCGTACACAGTAGGACAATGTTTTGCAATAATAAGGCACGTGTAAGGCTGCTGCCAGGTGAGATACTGAGGCATCTTTAAAATAGCTCCAGACTGGTGGCTTCTGCTTGAAGCACTATTCTCCAGCTCATTCCAGTTGTCAGAAAGAAGCATTCCAAAATTTACATCATCTTACTGACTGCCAGATCTTGCTTACTGTTGCCACTTGCCTCTGGAGCAGCCGAACCTCAGTCCTCTTCAATAGCTGGTAGTAGCCACTAAATGACCACATGAGGAGCAGAGAAAGAGGCATTTGAAAAGAGAGCTATTCAGATTGTCTAAAAATTCACTGCTTGTCCTGCAAAAAGTGAAATTTAAACCACAGCCTGAGTTTTATCTGCATGGGAAGCTGAGTGGTGGTAAGAGGGAGAAGAAGTGTTTGCCAAAGGAGGCAAAAAAAACCCTTGAATTCTGAGTGGCTATGTACAGCAAGGAGAGCCTGGGTGTGTGAGGTTTACCTAAAGTCATGACATTAGGGTGCTCAGGAGTAATGCTGACAAGAGTAAAACATTGCATTGCATATGTGTTGTCCTGAGCTTACAGGGTTAAGTAACTTGAGATAATCCCTCTCTTCCCACTCTTTACTGGTGTGAGTCCTGACCATTGCAACATGAAGGTCATTTTGAGATCTGGGATGTTATTATTCTTTTCTAAACAATCAGGTCAGCTGTGGGCATCAAAATTTATTCTACTGTCCACTGGTGGCACCAGGGTATTTGCTGTGATGGATGAGAAATATCTGCATATCTATATAGATAAATATGTACTCTGTCTCAGGAGGAGGCAGAGCATCTGTATTCATGGGCAATATATTATTTTGCAATCAATTCCTTTGTGACAACCTGCCCATGATGGAAAGTTTCTTCTGGTGAGGTACTTCAACACAGATTTATTTCTTGGTGGAAGTTAACTGAGGTTACGTTTCCCACAAACCCTGTGTGCAATGAGACTTTGGCAAAGGGAATTTATATGACTCTGGCACAGAGAAGCCTGCATCTATAAAAGGCAAGATCTGTCCTTTGTTTATTCCTACTAAATCAGTGGAGTGTGTCATGGTATTTTAGCATCAACTTAGCACATTTTATCTTCCCTTCTAATTTATAGGGCAGTGGAAAATAGAGATTGACTGAGTTGCCTAACGACTTAGAGACTGTTCATAAAAAAAAGCCTGGATTGCAAAGTTTCTCTGCTCCACAGACAATGAGAAGCACAGTATTACAAGCTTCAGATGGCATAAAAAAGCTAGATATGATTTAAAGCTGCACTAGCTAGCAATAAACTTGAAATGACATTTAAGCACAAGGGAAAAGTCAGGCTGCATGTACCTAAGAGAAATTACTGATACAGAGAAGATATCAGTGGCATCTAATGTTACCAGAACAGTGTGGTGCTGGCAGCATCACCCGTTTGCACCATGCACTGCCAGTGGGACACAACATGTATCTTCATTAGCATTTTAATTTAGATCAGGATTGTAGTTTTGATGTAAATCTCTGCTAACCTCACTGTGGTTGTGTTCAAAAAGTTGGGTGGCGTGGCACACAGACTGAGTACATGTTAGATTAAACCAGAAAAGATGGTAGGACCACAAACAGACATCCAGTCCACAGAAGACTGGAGGAAGTCTGAAATAAAACTAGGGCAAACAGTAGTCCTTAGTGCCAAATCACTTGCTCTACAAATGTTACTTTTATACTGCTCTGCTTGCTAATGGAGATATAATTGTACTTCACTATCAGTAAACACACATCCCTATGCTTATGGAGACAGATAAATAGCTTCCCTTGGTCATGCTTTTAGATTTAATAGGTTGGATATCTAGGTAGCACAGTGCAATTCTGTGCAGTTTAACTGAAGTCTTAACAATAAATAGTGTGTCCTAAATATTGTACAGTTGCTTTATAGTCAGCTAAGTTTGCTAGCTGGTGTCTCATGTTCTTTAAAATCTGAGCTGCAACATGACCAAGGGCAGATTACTAAAGCTAAGTAATAGGATTCCCAATCCCAAATCTGAGGAATCCTAAACCTATTCAGGGAATATGGTCTTAAGAGAAATGTATGTTCTGATTGCTGCTTTGCACTCCACCTTGACATAACCAGCAGACTGTGTAGATGCCCACCTCTTTGTGTGGACTAAGATAGGTAGTTCAGTATAATGTTTCTAGGATTACAGCCTGTCACAAGAGAGCCAGATGAACCTTCTGAAAGATTAAAGAGATGCCATACTAAGGGACATACTTTCTCTGAATTTTTCCACAACAGTAGGTGTACACTCTGAGGATACCTGTTTAACTCCAGTTGTAATACAACTTGCTCTGATATTTGCAGCTTTTCCACTTGAGACTACTGTGGAGAAATACCTTTAAAAATAACTTCAGACAGGAAGAAAAGGAAGTGGTAAAAATGAAAGTCCCCATCATAGTATTTTGCTACAGTTTTGAATTGTTCCTGTCATTGTCTAGGATGAGCTTTCAAATACTCCCAATATGAGAAGGGGAAGGCAAGACTCTGTTCACTCACACTTCCTTATTCAGCTTAAAAGAGCAGCCACAACCTTGACCCAGTGAGAAATCCCAAGTATGGCTATGAAATGTCTGCCAGGACTGACTGCAGCTTTTGCCTCTCTTCAGAAGCTGTCTGCCAAGACCTGTCACTCCCACTGGTATCCTAAAGGCAAGAGGGAGAGCTGCATGACTCTAGGCTGTCTCATAAAGTCTGAATTCCAGCAAAATATGCCCTGTGTGTGCATGTTTGCCATTCACTCACTTCGATGAGTGTTTCAGTTGCTATTTGTGGTAGCTGTTTCACTTGTGTTAAAATAAACACTGAATTCTGTAGGTGGGCATTCAGAAAGGGGAGAACACATCAGTGGAATGAACCACAGCTGTCTGTAAACTTCTCCATCATAGCAATGGTTTTCAAGTGGCAAAGATCTCCAGGGATGCTCCAACTTCTGCACATACCTGTGTCAGTTACAAAAAACATGTACCTTCAGGATTTTGGAGAACTGTGAAGTCATGGATGCCCGGAGCCTAATTCTGGTGTCATTTACCCAAAGATAATTGGAGGTAATTCAGCTGGAGTCTGTGAAGTCATCCTGGCATGACATTACTTGCAAGATCAGAATCAAGACTTTCTACTTGTCATTAAGGCATTTTAATTTCTGATCAGAGGGAAGTAATGTAAAAACAAGGGCAAAGCTCTGCCTCAAGCAAACATTCTGAAAGACTTGGATATTTTTTTCTACCTTAGGAAAGAATGTAATTATTTCAAATTTAGACCAGGGAGGGTCAGCTTTTGAACTGAAGTATTGGGCCCCTTCATTCCTCTATGAGTTCCATTCAAGCTGCCATTTGCCTTTAGTGGTATTTTGGCTGAATGCTTAAATATCAATCCATAGTCTGTATGTGATTATTGACTCTGCAAGGGAATTGCTTTTGGGAAAACATGCATACTGTTACCTTGCAGCTCTCCTTCCCCGCCAGTGTAGAATTTCCATCCTGTTCTGGAGGATTGTTCTTCTTCTACGGAATCCAGTATGACTCACAAAATCTTTTGCTCTTTTTCAGAAAGCTTTTGCTGGACTTTTATCCACTTTGTGCTTGTATTCCTTTAATGGCAACATTACACATTCTGAGAGATGGTCATCCTTTTAGGAACGGCATTCAGTCCTCTCTGCTTCCTTTCTATTGCTGCAGCTTTATTTTCTGTGTTTTTAATTGGCCCAATTGGTATATCTACTTGTGCTGGTTGTATCTCATGCCATACCCTCTTCTTTCTGATATTTTCTCAGACTGACAGCCCTGAAGTGCTTATTTTCAACCCCTACCTTATATGTTTTTGATTTTTAGTATAGTTTCTTCTTCAGTAGTTTCTCAGTCCCCTGACTGCTGTCCTAAAACTCCATTCTTATGGCCAGAGTATAGCTATGTCTCAATGTGTATCTAATATTTCCTCAGTATTCATCTGCCAAATGAGATGCTATTCTCTTCTGGCTTATTCTTTACTTCCCCACTGCTTCACCTGCTGCCTTTGCTTCAACCAAGCTCCTTACTGTAAGATAAAAATGATGCCAAGGCTGCAGAAGTAGCAGAGGCAAAACCAGCTGAACATTAGAGGCCCAAAGCCTCCCTTTAAATGTCTCTGGATGAAAACTGGTGGTCCTAGGGGCTCCACAGGGATCAGCTTTCTCCAAGAGAGGTCAGGTCTTCAGGACAGAGGCAGTTTTAACTCAGTCTGACTGTCAAGGCCCTGGAGCCACACATGGGCCATAATTCACAACCCAAGCATATGCACTGCACAAACCAATGCTGAGAGAAGAGCTTAAAAGCTTTTCTGAATACCCCTAGTAAATCCATTTGCTTTAACTAGAATGGTTGGCAGAGATGGGGAAATGAAAGCTCAGAACATGAGGATTTGCTAAAAGTCAGAAGGTAAGCAGAAAGCTAGATTTGGAGTTGAATTTCAGCACATGTGTTTCCAGGCCACTGTCTTACCTCTCAGCATAAGTATAATCTTAGATGTCTCATTTTCAACTTTGTATTTTCCTTTTCTGTTGATTACTCCAGTCCCCTTTTTGGGGGATTCCCTCAATCAGGACAGCTGCACAGTTTTCATGACAAGCTACCCACAAGCGTATCACAACTAGAGCTGTGGTAATTAAACTCAGATAATTAAGACATGAGTGGCACATGAAATCTCTGGAAAGTGGCAATATTTTTTTTTGTCCAGGCTCACATCACAGTGGGCTGGAAGCCAGAGCTGCTGTGTGTGTGGAAAGCTCACTTCTTTGGCTTTCTCAGGCAGGAAGAGATCAGTATGCAAATGTCAGCTTCATAATTAAGACCTACTTCCAAGGGCTTATTAAACAAACAAAAAAAAAGCCTCCATAAAATAAACCACAGGAATATTTTGAAATGTTATTATCAATTCAAAATATTTTTGAGTCCAAAAGCAAAATACTGTCATGTTAACTTGTATGCCAAGCTTTCAGCAGATGCAATTTAAAGTTTTTAGCCACTGCACAACTGCATCTATACTGGAAATTGCATTTGACCCATTCAGAGAGCTTCAGATCCATGCCACACTCAGTCCCTTGGTGCTATGGATACACTTGGAACCACACAAATGTTGTTTAATTCTTCTAGTTAGCTTATGAAACCTCTGTGGATGCAGTGTGCTGGACTTCAGCCCAGACTTTAATATTCAGTCTGAAGCCTTACCAAGTGAGTTCTGGAAAATGCTTTTGGTGTTGACAGACTTATTTCTTACCTACCCATATTAGACCAAAGAAACATGGGCAAAAAGTATGGCTCAGACACTCTGAAAACTCTAGATTGTTAGAATGTTGGATATATTCAACCCAGTCATGGTTGAGAAGGAATGGGAGAAAACCCTCTTAATTCCCCAGTCAGGTATAAATAGCAGAAGAAATTTCTTGTAGCTAACTAAGAGGCTACTTTCAGGAATTTAACAAGACTCCCATCTCTTAATTGAAGTCTCTTTTCTAAGATATAACCTTATCCTCTAAATCAGCTGAAGTCCTGAGCTCCTGCAAGATGAGCTGGTAGACCTGAGGAGGGTTAATCCCAGCAACATAAAGAGGCAGAGCTTCATTTTTTTTTTTTCTTACTAGCACTTCCTAGGCTCCAGTAGTAAAATTATAGTGGACAGAGCCTATCTAGTGTTGTTAATTAAAATTGAACTATAAAAGTTGATTGACTCTCATTTCCTAAGACTAGTAGGAGTTAATCTACTGCAGTGATTTTAATAAAGAATACTGGGCTAGAGACCAAAGCTTTCCTTTAAAGAAGAGCTCTTAACCCATAACCATTCAAGTTCCATTTCTGTAAACAAATTGACAACACCCAAGGAAGAAGCAAGGAGAAAAAAACAAAATGCGAAAAACCAAAAACAAACAAAAAACCCAAACAACCACAAAGTAGTGGTTCTGCTTATGAGTCATGCAGCAAAAAATCCAGAAAGAGGCTGCTTTAAAGAGCACTTTGGTCACATGCAGCACACACGCAAAGATTTTCTAGATTGGAGGCAGGAATTAAATCCCTGATGAACGATGTGAAACACTGCAAGCCCTTAATTTTCAATTTGCATGACTTCAGTCCAGAAACATAGGGGGCTTGTTAGAGGCTGCAAGTAGTTGGTGTTGCACAGCACATCCATCGGGGCTGCAAGCTCCCTTGAGTCCAGGAGTGCTGCTCACATTCTTGAGTGCCATCTGCTGGCACCTCCTCTGCCATCTATGTCGTGTGCATTATCTGGGATCCTTCCAGAGGTTGTTCAGCATCTCGCTGAATCTGTCCCGTTTTTCTGCAGAACAGAAGGATATCCAAGGGCTTTTAAAACCAGAGCTGACCTGTCTTCCCATGCAAACTTTGGATCAAAGGGCCCTGAGCAATGCTATGGAGAAAAAGCAGTACACACAGCACTGGACTATGGTTTGCATGGAGAAGGGCTGAACACATTGTGTAGTGCTGCTTTTGAGGCTGTTCAAGAGAGAATGTGGAAAATTGATAGGTCCTTGTGTAGTTAGAGATGCCTCACATGGGAAATACATGAGTGTATTGCTATTTTCACATAAATACCCTAACAACTTATTTCCTTTTGAGACACCAAGTCAATCTGCATCTCTTATTTCACTCAGTAAAATTGTGTGTGAGCGTGTTTGGGCACAACTGTTCATAAAATTGTACTTAATAACGAAAAAAATCCCCTTATTTTGGCATTAGAGCTCTCGCCTACCCTATATTTGCAGGAGGATTTGTCTTTTGTAATTCTACAAATACCAGAAAGCAGCTCTTTTCTGTACAGGTACTGGTTTTAGGAAACATAATACCACACAGAAAAGCTTAATTTTCTTGTTGGTCCTGACATCAGACTGCTTGAGCCTGAGCAGACAGATCAGGCTGTGCTTGAGCCCTTTCTCCGCACAAATTGCTATTTTTGCTCCATGAACGTTCATTTTTGTGGTGCAGTGATCTGGATGACCCCGTGGAGCTGCTGGAGTGCGGGCACAGCTCTCTGCAGAGGATGCCAGTGCTGCCTGGAGCCGTGGCACTTGGACGGGCCTGAGAATCCTGCAGACTGCTGTGCCCACAGTCCCTGAGTGCAGCCTGTGGGGCCATTCCCTCCCTCCTTGTACCGCAGTCTGCTTTATCTACGCACACAGAAAAGATTTCGTGGTTGATACTGTGTAACACATCCCTCGTGTGTTGCTGAGCCAAATGGCTCGTTCACTGACCTTTCCTTTCTGTTCCTCCGTGGGTTTTGGCACGCGGGGGTTTCAGTGTCCATGTTGCTGCACCTTGGACCGGGCGGGCGTCTGGAGGCCTCGGTGCTGACCCACGGCCCCGGGGGAGCCTCTGTCAGCCTGAGCTCGGGGCTCCCGATCTCGTTGTTCCTGCTGGCCTGAGGAAGGTGATTTGGCGGCGGAATTATCTTCCTTTGCGCCTTTGGAGCTCTAACCAAGAGGTCTGGCACCTCCCCTCCCTCACTTTTTGTGAGGTGAGCAACGGGCGTCGCCAGGGCACAACTTCCTCCCGCCTTTTCTGTCCCTGCTGGGCTCGATTCGTGACTTTCGCCCTCTCCTGGGGCTGGCAGCGGGGCAGACACCACAGGGGAAAGGAGGGGACACCGGAAGGGGTCCTGGTTCTGGTCCACTCCGTGTGCTGGTCCGTGTGTGCCCCTCAGCGCGGCTGCCTCAGGAGGAGCAGAGGTGAGGGCTGCAGAGCCCCGGGCCCACCCCGGGGCAGGTGCAGGGCAGCTCCCCACAGCGGGGCCGGCTCCTCAGCGGCTTTCTCTTTAGTTTCCAGCTCTTGAGGGAGCCCTTCAAGCTGGCAGACCTGTCTCATCCTTCTCCTCCACTCCTGATATTTGGGGGTACTCTGGTGAGGAAACGAGAGGAAGCCGTTCCAGCTCACTCCATGGGGGTGGGACACCTAAAATGGCTGCTGTGGAGCGGGGCGGGTTTGGGCCCAACAGCCCAGGTGTGTCAGCCTGGTAGGGTCAGGGTAGGTTTCTGATTTATAAAATGCTATACTGGGATTTTTGCATGTGGTGGCAGGTGCTATTAACACTTCCGTGGGCTACTTGGCTAGAGCTGACTTACTAAGTTAGTACATGCTGGTTTTTTTCCTAAGCCCAGGCCTAACCTATTCTACAGAATGGGCACAAGATGGACTGAAGCCATTATGAAGTTACCTCATACCTGACTTTATTTTTGTCTGTAATTTAATAGGATATAGAGCATGAGGAAACAGAAACACACTGCTCAGTGAAGGTACTACAGGAGGCCTCTGCTGTTCTCCTTCCTGCCTGGCTGAATGTCATGCTAGCCACAGTGGAGCCAGTTCAGGCCCCTAAGGAAGAAGTGTAGCAGACACCAAACTGGCAAGAAGGTAAGAATAAAGAAGGTAAGAATCAAAGGAAAATGTCAGATTGTCTTTCAGATGCAGAGCTGTCTACTTCTGCCAAGTTTGCCAGTTTATTTGCCTGATTCCTTTTTGAGTCATATATTGTTCTGGAGCACTGCTTGCTGCTGCTGTGCTAGTTTTAAGCTGTTTCACTGCTTGGGGGCTTCTGTGCATGATGGGCTTTGACTGGATAAAAATTTAACGTTACACAGAGCTCACAGAAAAGCATTTCTTGCCCAGCCTTTGTGACAGAGCTTTCTCCAGATTATCCCAGCTGATTAGGATCTTGTAGTTTGCATTGCCCACTCTTGCTCGGGGTGCTTTAACTTATCTTGGAATGTGACAAGGGGACAGAAAAAGCATTCTGAGTCAATACTAAGGACCTCTCTAAACTGTGTGTTTTTCATTACAAAGTGTTTGCTTTGGGAGAGCCTTGAAGTCAAATTCTGTTTGACCTCTACCTTCCTTTCCTGTATGAGTGGTCCCGTAACTATAAGCTAGAGTACTAAAAGCTTATGCCTGTGAAACGAGAGGCAGGCAGAACCAAGTAACTGGTCAGCAGTGCCAGAAAACCTGCACTTTATTCCTTCCATCCACTGTTTGAGCAGCCTTTCCCTATACCCTTCCCTATCCACGTGGAGGGCAAACAGTTGCATGAAGAGGTGAAGTTTTTTCTCCCATCTCCAAAACAGCTTGGAGCTCTAGAGAGTGCCAAATCAGAAATAAGTGTGTCCAGCCTGCTCTTTAAAATGGTCTCACAGACCTCCCAAGAATGCTGCATTTTGCTACATACCAATCACTGCCAGGTGGTGAAAAGCAGGGCAGTGTCTCCTTAGGAGGCTGTCAAAGTGCAGAGGAGATTTTCAGTCTGAAAGACAGGTTGTGAGAAAGGGCTGAAAGGGGGAGGCTTTGGGCAAATACTTTTCTTATAATTTTATAGACTTGTACTTTCCTTTAATTTTTGAAATTTTGTATCTACAGATCAAGCACACATATTCTTTATCAGTCATGCAAGGCAGTGGACCTCTTGATTTGCAACATTAAGTGCACAAACGCATTGGGTTATGTACCTCCAGTTTCATCCTGTTTTGATATGGAACTTTTAGTCTGGCAACTAAAGTCTGAGTGTTTGTACTTTTAGTTTGCTTGTGAATGTGCAGTCCAAACAAGCCCTGCTGCGAGATGCCTTCCTGAAAAGAATCAGTATTTAGTTTAAATCAGGCTTGCTTACACCACACCTTGCTTCTATCAGGGAAAGTGAGGCAGAAGTTGTTCTGGGTGAATATAGGATTACTTGGACTCTCTGGATGAATGCATTAATGAATCCAGATTCAAAAGGTCAACTTTGTTGGAAAAGCTCTCTCCAACACAGGGCAGAGAAAAAAAAAAAAAAAAAAAGTTGTTTGGTTGAGTTTACTTTTTGTAGTCAAAACTCTTCTCTTAATGTCTGGGTACAAGGTAGCTGCCCTAACTTTTTTTCAGAGTGCACTCATACACCTGGGCTGTCTCATGAGTCATTTTGTAAAGACCAGCGAAATGGGACCCCTCTTCTTGGCAACAAGCAGTACTTGCTCCTGCCAAATCCTGTTGGACCCAACCACCCCACAGACAGCACTTGCACTTGCCTGTTTTCTTGATAGTCCCTATTATTGCTAAAGGTGAACCCTAAAAATTTAGTCTGCTGATGACCCCATTTGTTAGTAGAAATGAATCCAATGGTCAGGAATTTCCTGGGGGGGTCCCTGGAGTGAGGTTCTCCATGATCTTGCTGCTGTGAGATTCAGGATGCGAGAGCTGTGTGCTGCACCAGGCTATGTGGGAAGCCTGCAAACTATTTGCCAGAAACAGCTTAACCCAGTGATGTTCAAGATCACCATCTTTGTATTGCTAAAACTTAGGTCCTAACATTTCATTGTACGGGACTGTTGATTAAAACTGTCATGGAATTTCAGTATTTGAAAGCATGTTTAATTTACCACTGCAAAAATTACGCTTTCGGAAAATTACTTAGACAGTAGAGCTGAATTTTCCCTTTGTAGTTACAAACCAGGCTGCAGTTTGAGCTTTAAATTCCTGTATTTCTTGAAGGATCTCTTAACATTGTTCTGCTAAACACCAAAAGAACAGTTGCCTCAAATAGAGGAGGGGGCAAGAGTTTTGCTGCATTCTTTGTGAGCTGCTTAAATTCCATAAGAAGCTGAAGTTTCATTTTCCTAAAGGCAAGTGAAAGATTTTATTACTGATATAAGGTGTGTAGAGTCAGAGTAGAAAATAACTTTCTTAACAAATGGTTAATTAAAAAGCAGATGTCTGATGACTGGAACAAAAGGCTGGCCTATGCCAGTCATCATTTTCCACTATACCATGGTTACAGATATGTGCTCTGTATTCAGAGAAGCTGTGCCTGGTTGCAGCTCTTCCTTTGCCCCTTATTTTAAAGAAATATGATAAAGCAAAATCAAACAAACCCAAAAAAACCCTAAGCTGTGACATTCAGGGAACCAAATCCAAATTGCTGTTGTTTACTCTGTATTACTCTCTTTAGTAAGTGGCCTTTTAAACAGGCACTTTTCCCTTGTGCTGAAAGGTGAGGATCTGGATGATAGCTTTAAGTGCATATTTGTGATAACAGCAGATTGTTGGCTGTGTCTTGGCTCAACTCCATAATACCCTTCACAATGTGTTGTCCTGAGCCACACAAGAGTGAGTTGTCAGAGTAGGCATCATGCAACCTTGTATCCAGCTGTGCTTGTCAACTTGAGAGTATTTTTGTAGAGGAAGGGTGGCATAGAATCAGGATCTGCTGTCAAGAAGGTCACCTGATTTATTCTGCTAGGAATAAAGGCCTTCCTTTGAGTTGTGACATACCTCGAATTCAAAGAAAATCATAAGATAATGGGATGTCCTTTTTCCTCCATTGCCAGGGAGGTTTGGTGCTGTGCACAGCTCACTGGTGTATCTTGTTCTAGGCCAAGCAACATCTTCAAACATTGCCAGCAGGGAGCAGTGATTTAGGATCTGTTTTCCTCAGCCTGTGGGGTTTGTGCACTACTGCTCCAGGCAGTGGCAGAGGATAAACATCAGAAAAGAAAGGGGAGTGGGTGATACTGACATTAGGTTACCAGCTGGAGGCAGACCTTACTGACAGCAGAAAAATTACCAAGGTGGGCAGTATTGTTGACTGAGTGGGAATTGAACCACCCTACTGAGAGCAAGTGGGCTGGCTAAAGGGATGTAGCTCTGCAGTAAAGTATGAGTGGTGGTGGTGGCACCTCTCCATGTGGTGACCTGACTGCTGCTCATGTACAGCACCAGCTTCAGAGGTCTCTCAGTCAGCAAAGAGGGGAATCTAGAATGTCATACCTAACATCTATGACACATCTGAGAAGTAAGACATGGGCAGAAATGAACCTAAAAGGGATCCGGATTTCCCAGTCTTTCTTTTTGGAGTCTTTATTTAGCGTATAGACAAATGACCAGTTGTTAAGAATTTATTAAAATATTCAAGTGAAGAAAGGCAGTGCATGTCTGCTGAGCCCAGTGGTGCCTTTAAGTCCAGATGGATATATTCTTTTGTTTGCTCTGTCCACCAGTTCAATTACTTCATGCATAGATGGAAACTCCAGTAAACAGTTGGATAAATCAAAAATGCAATTATGCTGCCTAAAGAAATTACAAGATGTATTTCAAATATAATTAGCAAGACATGCTCTGTATCAAAGAGAGCTTTAAATGCCATCAGGGAGGTCTAATTTGAACCACATCAAGGCTGTATTTTGGAAGCTGAGAAGGATAAATGAGGAGGAAGGCTTTTGGAAGTTGCGCAAGAACTTGAATTGCTGACGCTTACAGAGGAGGTAAAGCATATGTATTCTGATTTCCTGGAAAAAAGAATCTTAAGTGAAAACCATTGGGCCCTTGCTGCCACTTCTTAATGCTTGTTAGGCCCCTCCAGGTCTTCCTCGGGCTGGTATTCTTCCTGTCCTTCAAATCCTATTCTGTCCTATCCTAGGATAGAATAACTTAGTTATTTTAATGTCTATGTAGGGTACTGCAAACATCTGTTCCAGTTGATTTCCTCAGGTAGACCAGACAAAATTCTTGTAAATCCTAGAAAACCTATCAGGTACAGAGCATCATCTCTAAGAGCCTGTTCTTTAGGTCTGGGGCTGTTCCAAGACTGCTGTTATGGACCATGGTGAATTGAAAAATAACAGTGGAACAAGGCACAGACCTACTTTCTATGCGGTAAGCCTGGGATTGTCATTATGAAAAGGAAGCAGAGAAGCTGACATTGCATCACCTGTGAGCCATGGAACAGATTTTTCTGAAGGTGTGTCTGTGTTCACTGCTTCTGTTTGTGAGCAGTTCATGACAAGTCCCTATTTAAATGGTTACTAATCTGCTATCCTCCTAAACCCTGTCACTAGGGTGTAACAGGTCTATCCTCTTCTCAGGAGGCGTATGCAATAATTCACAGTATGGTAACAGAGATGTAAATTAAACCTCAGATGCTAGAGCCACTTTTTATTTTGGCTGTAAGAACTTGAGTTGTTTTTCTGGTCTTTTGCTTGGAATACTTTTTGTTTAGTTATTCATGGTTTGTTTTGGATCCTATTTTGAGATATATCTGTAAATTAAGTTAGGATACTGGAATTTTTCCAGGGCTACGTAACAGCATAAATTATCTCATTCATCCTATCTTGAAATTAAGCAATTCTTTCACTTCTTCCCTTTGTTATTCAGGTAGAGCTTCAATTTCTTTTCAAATGCATTATTTTACATGAAATGTGAGCAAAGCAGAGGGCATGCTAGCCATCTGAAACCAGAACAGATGTCTCAAGTTTTCTTCCAGAAAATTTTTTGTTAGTCTGAGGAAGTTGTTTTAAACAAGAAAAAACAAAACCAAACAGAAAAATCCCACAGTTTATAACATGTCAGTATTGTCTTTTAGTATTTTCTCGCTGATCAGTCAGTTTTGCAAAGTACTATTTCACCTTTGTGTTAAATTTGCAAAATATTGTTATGTGCACATAATGAATCAAACTGGGCTGCCTTGTGGGTAACCACTGATCCCTCTCAAGCTCTTTGGGTCCTGCGGAATCTCCCTTCTGATCTAACCTTCACTTTGGAAAAAGTTCTTTGATGATGCTTCACATTTTTCTGATCTTCATATGGGTTAGGTTTCCTTTCAAAGCTATAGTGTGACCATACAAATTTTATTTTAAAAAACCCAAAATTATTATAGTAATATATACATATAGTATAGTTCTGGTTTGCGGCAAGAATGTTTACTTTTCTAGGGGAGTCATCCTCCTCTCAGTTTTATTTTTAGTAAAGAAGAGTATCAAGTCCTCTCCTTCTCAGCTGCCCAGGATGGCTTGCTTTCAAGGATCCTGTGTCTGCACAGCTGAATGATGAAGCAAAAAATTCTAGGTGTTATTCACACAGTTGTTTTCCTGCTCAGGACATAAGCCAGTGGCTTTACAGCCAGTAGTAGGTGTGCTGTGTGTCATATTACAGCCAAGTTAAAAATGTTATGGCAAGTAAGCAGTAACCATTCCTGCTGATGGCCTGGCTGACCCCAGCTGAGCTGAGAGTCCAGAGGGGAAGCTGGGGCTGAGGTTTTCAGGAGAAGGGTGTTCTTTCCTTCCAGCCCCCTAGGCAGGAAGGGCAGACAAGAGAATTCGTTGCTCTGTCCCCTGAACTGACCTGTTTTAGATTTGAATTTGGGATTTGGAAGTAGATGCTGCAGAAAGGGTTGGGAAATGGTTCTCAGTTATTATTTTTCTTTTTCCTGCCCTGGCTAGTGAACCTTTTGAGTGGCCTCCTTGGTCTATCTTTTCAAGTTATGGCTGAATGTGGAAGTAAGAGGGGGGTTCCTGAGCTCAGCTGTGTGGCCATTACAGAGCTGACTTCACTTGACTGCTGCTATAGAATATAGTAGAGAATATAATACCCTGTACAGACATTTAGAATAGAATATACAATGTATTCTATATCACTGGTATGGATTAGTATAAGATTTCTCATGTTCATAATTAAATTGTAAATTCAGACATTCCTTTAATTCTGTGAAAGGAACCATTGATACAGTTAAATAGGCTAGGATAGCATGGAACCAGAAGGATAATGTGGAGTAACTTCCAGCCTCACAGACAGTTTTCACTCTTCTGGATTTTTATTGTCTATTTATCTCTGAGGTGTGGCCTAATACTGTTACTCTGTAAGGTGTGTGTCATAAGAGAGGAACCACGTGCAATTTATTTATCAGCACAGCCAGCTTCCAGACATTGACCTCAATAGTCTATAAACAGTAAACAAAATTGAGAAAGGAAGCACAGAAAGCAGTATGTGTTACTGAAGTAAAGACAGTGTCCTCTAAGATTGTCTGTGAATACCACTAGAATACTAATTTTTGATGTCTTGTATGATTTTGTTTTTCTGGGTCTCCATGTGGGTACATCTTGGAAATCTATCTGGGTTTTTCTTCTGAACCATTTTCTCCTGACCATCACTTATCTCCAGATAGTCCTATTTCACACCTGTTTCCTGTGCATTTTTTGAGTGCACAAGTTGCTGTGGTTTTCAGGGCATCTGGAAGCCATTAGCTTGCTTTGTCCCAGGAAGTGAATAAATCTTCAGGAACTCACTGGGAGTTCCACTTTATTGCAGTGACAAATATAAAAGTGGACAAGCATAGTGACAAATGACATCTGTAACTGTTTTCTGTCAGATCAGTCTCTAAGATGTTTCAAAGGTCTAAATTGCACAGCCCCGTATTTTGCTCTCAGGCAGCTTTTTGGAGGACTCCTTTTTAAGGCTGCTGATGGGTCATGTGTCCCTGAAAGTACCTGAAGCTACTGGGCTGATTTTTTCTGTGTGTTACAGGGCTTTTTTTTTCCTACTCTGTCTATACTTTTGAAGAGCTAATTTACAATGAGACTGCTAAAGCAGAACATAGTCACAGAAGCAGAGAAAAATTCATGCCCGATAGAAACTTCCAATTGTTCTGTGACCTTCTGTTAGGTTTGCTGGGTCCTTCATAAATACTCTGTTTTCTGCCTAGAGATTGCATGGAATGTATCCTACATCTTTATTAGCTCTCATACAGTTCATTAATTTGTGCTCTACACATCCAGACCTAAGCAATGGCTCTGGGCATGGCTTTAGGTAGAAAGGGCTGCATCATTTGTTGCTTCTGCAGATTGAAGAGCATGCCCCTGGAATACACAGGGAGCTACAGAACAGTTTTTCAGTGTTCAACCTTGGAGTAGAGTGTGAAAGGTGAACATAATAATAGAGACATCTGTAGAAAATTATTTAACACAGATGAATAATGAAGTTTGAATTCCCTTGGTCCAATATATATCAGGACAATAGCTATGCAGACTTCTTTGAATGATGTACAAACCACATCTCTCCTCCATCTGTATATTTTGAAAATGTCAAAAAGCACAGACTTACCACAGAGGCAGTTGGTGGGCATAGAGTCACCAGAGTTTGTCCCATGCCTTGGCATTTGCTGCCTGGGGAGGAATGTGAGAGGTAGAGAGTAGTTCCATCCTGACTGCCCCTGTGATTACAGCCCTTGTGGAGTTTGCACTACCAGGCTGCTCTCAGTGCTGCTGAGGATGATGTAAAATTGGATTTAGGATTGGGAATTTTTTCTTGGTTCCCTGACACCTCCATCCTGTTGCCTTCCCATTAAAGCAAGTAAAGGCAGAACACAGCAATGATCATCAGCCTGTTGGGTTAACATCAGTTGTTCCAAACAACTTTTCTGTTTCTCAAGCAGCAGTATGTCAGGCATACTTTTCCCCTTTGATTTACCTTCCTAATTATCTCCTTCAGTCTTGTTTCTGCTGAAGCCCTTACTGATAGCAAAGCAGAGAAGAAGAATAGCATGAGAATGACAGTGTTTGCTTGCTACTGTCACTAAACCTCTGTTTTATTCTTTCATTCATAACTAAAACTAAAATATGAAGCAGAAACTCACATGTACTGAGGCAGGACCAGCCATAATGTGGGATTTTGGTGTCTGAACTGGCTCATGTAGGCATCACCAAGCAATGGAGTGTAATTATGAAAGGAAAACTTTTCAGAAACCATATCTAAACCTGAAATCAGCCACATTGTTAGCTTTCATCTTTCAGGATCTTGTACTTCTGTGTGCTCTCAAGTTCTGACTAGGAGGTACAGATCCTTCATCAGGCCTTGCTAGACTAAAAGAAAACAGGAAGTAGGAGAAATGTGAGGAAGGAGCTTGAGGCTGTCTCTTGAAGTTTCAGCCTTTATACTAATTACTGCTGAACTTCCACTAGGGAGTTTGAGTAACATATAAAGCAGGAGTAGTTATTGATGCCAGCTCTCAAGACAGAAGCAAAAATGGATAGGGAGGGAGCATTCTTCCTTTTACAAGGGAATGAGTCTTGTCCTCTATATGCTCCAGGGAAGTCAGGTCACACAAGGAGGATGTGTTCAGGGATGTCATCAAAGCATTGCCAGCATTTTCCCTTTCAGCTCACTGTGATTTCAAGAGCTGGTGATGTCAGAGATCTGGGATTCCTGACAGAATTATTGATCTTGCCTCACTGTGAGAAGTTGCATGAATTATCTTTTCCTTACAAGATCTTGTCCAGCCTTTCTCACATGAAGAATTTTTTGTATTTCATTTGTGCTCATTGTACTGCATCCCTTTCTTGTTTCCATGAATTAATACCACTATGCTTCACTCTATCCAGGCTGAAAATAGCTATAAATGTAGCTCACAGCTCTCTATATCTGCTAGTGCCAACATGAAGCAGGCCCATGTTCCCAGAAAAAACTGACTTTTTACTGTTTTTGCATCAGCAAAGGTAAGGCTCAAAATGCAGAGATAGCTTGAGCAAAGTTTGGAATGTTCTCTGTTCTTGTCTTTCCCCTGAAAATGTAACAAGCTGAATGTCATGATAGATTTTAAAGTCTTAAAGAATCTGCCAGAATCTACTCTTTTTTTTTCAGCTTTGAAAACAGGATTTTTTCAAGTCATGCTGTGTTTAATGCATTCCCAGTGTTCAGCAATGGATTAGCTTCATGTCCAGGAATGCAATAAGAAATGTTTATAATTCTGGTGTAGTAACTTCCTTCCCTGGAAGTAAATCTTCCATATGCTTTGACGTTTTGGTTTCTGAACTGCTCTTGTAATAGTGCTAAGAAAACCTGAACAGGATTGAGTAACTCAGAGAGCAATTCATGCTGCTCACAATTTAGATGTGAGAGCATTTATGAAGTAAGGAAACAAACTCATGGAACAGTTAGAATACAAGACATAACTGGGCAGAGTATTGTCACTGTCTACTTGCATCTGCTAACAGGTAGCTGAAATGGCAATACTTTTTTCATATGTTTGTGACCCTCTATCATTTGAGGTATTAAGATATATTTACATGCAGGGATCTGGATTTATCTTCCATAGTGCTGTCCCCACAAGTCATTGTTGGGAAGCTTCAGAAGAGAAGAAAGGATACTTTTGGATATACTGAAACACTTTGTTCAATTTCAACTGGTTTAGATTGTGTGTTCTGTTAGCCTCTAGTACAGAATGCAGTTTTGAAACAAGTATCAAAGCATTTAATTTCCATAGCTCAATGTTACTAACACTCACCCTAAAGCAGCACAAAGTTCTTTGCTGTGTGCACTGGATTTTGACAGGATTTTTTACTCTGGTGAAATGTGACAGTGACTCTGCCTTGGAGTATCATGAAAAAACAACACATTAGGTTTTTAAATAGTTGTACAAGAGTCTATTCCAGGGCTGATGGAACAAGGGAAAGAGTGAAGGAATCAATTCTTCTAACTGCCTGCACCAGAAAAACATGGAAGTCGGTTGGAGCAGAAGTCTCTGTAGGGTCCTGGCAGCCTTAGACCAGTGTAAGAGACCATGTGGTGCTTCATGTCTTTCAGAGCAGTGCCATATGAACAAGATCAGGAACACGAGAAAGGATCAAAGAGACTCTCATCTTTCTGGCCTTAAGTGACTTTTTGGGAGCTTCCTTCTCTTAAAAAGTTTCAAGAACATATTTCAGTGCCTAGGGGCAAGTTAGAAGCAAGAGGACCTTGACACGGGGCTTTTGGCATTTATGAACTGCAGACAGTAGCAACCTTCAAACAAACAGTGGCAAAGGAAATAAATATTTCTAAATCACTTAATGTGGTTAACTAAACCCAGTTTTCCCAGCTGCAGATAAGGAGCAAACTAAAGCTTTATAAAACATTCTTTTTGGGCTGGAAATCAGATCCAGAAGAATTGAAGAAGCTGGATGTTAGTTTCCTGGTTGTCACCCTTCAAAAGGTGCTGAAGGTGTTAGGATTCTTATTATCTATGGCAGAAAGAAGTGTCTGACCCTATCAGAAGTTGTAGTTCCTGCAGGTGAATGAAGATAACCAGAGAAACGTACCTGGTTTTGTTGATCTCAGCCAAGTGGGGCACTGTATCCTGCATTGTGCTGCTACAAAGCCACCATTGTACAGTACAGATTAAGAATGATTCAGACACTGCAGTTCAGTTTAAAAAGTTAAACACTCATAATTAGTTAAGCACTCATAATTAGTTAATACTGGCAGACTCCAGAGTTATGGTGTGAGGACTTCATAGAATTGTGAATGATGTATTGACAATAAATTTTTGTGAGGAAAGCTATACCTGCACTCTACAGAATAAGATGTTTAATAAGAATCTTTCATTTCATAAAAATTTGGCCTCAATGCAGTTTGAGGATCTTGTTTATTTACACTGCTTCAAGCAAGGATAATGCTTAGTAAAATGAGCTAATTCCACTGCTCAGAGATAAGACTAAATATGGATAAGGGGCTTTAAGCTTCCCTTTCATACTCTTGAAAGTTACCTTTTTTTTTTTTTTTTTAATCTTTTTCCTTTCAGTGAGTAAGCTTCTGCTGTTTCACACCTTTCCCACCAGTTCCTGTAGTACAATAACAGCTTAAACAATAGTGAACCAGACTGTTGTAAAGCTGAGCTACTCACTGCTGTGTCTTTCATGGATAAGGTATTTAAATACATTGCTTCTTGTCCTTCTGGCACATTATTTCTGCCCTACTTGATTGCTTGTGCCTGTTGGGTGGCAGTAAGGTGAACTGTGTTTTGCTGAGAGTAGCAACATGGCAAGAGTTCACACTGTCAGAGAAAACTGAAATTGCCTCAAATGTTTCCAGACACGTGTTCTGAAGAAATAATGTCAATTATGCTTTAATGTTTATGAAGTCCAACCACAGTGTTTGTGTCTGTGGCCTCAGGGAAGAGTGAGAAAAACCAATAAAAACTTGTAGCACCCTCTGTTTAAAAAAAAAACCCAACAAAACAAAAAAACCCAACTTAAACAAATATAACAAACCAAAACATTCCTGTCAGATCTCTGTCCAAGAATTTTTGAAAGGCAATCTCCACTGGTGTTTCACCTGCAATGTTCGTATACAGACTTTTGTTTTTTCTGAGAGAAATAAGAAATGCAATATGTGGTTCTGATGTGGTAAAGCATCCTGTACTTCTGAGCTCATTCAGTTGATTTTTTTTTAAAATATCCTTCATGCCTGGGATGACAAACAGCAGTGTTCCCATGACAGAAAAATCTCAAACAATTACAGTGTTTGGGACTGAGCTGTTGGATAATACACTCCCATGCTGTGAATATGTCAGAGGTCTGCTCTCTGGTATGGAAGTGTACAATGTGCTCCTTTTGGGATGCCAATTTTATGTCCAGGTTCTGTTCACAATCAGGGAAAATTGCAGCTCAAAACTTTTATTTCTTCAGTATGTAATAAACCTCTGCTGAGAGATTCATAGTCACTTGTGACTGGTAAGCAATAAAAAGCACAACTGAAACATAGATCTTTTCCCCCTATTTTACCAGGTCTGCCAGCTTGCTTAATTTTAGCCTGGGTCATGCATTACATGATAATTTTCAATGAGACCCAACTACTAGAGTAATACAAGAGCCAGCTCCTCAAGTAAAGTGAATGTGTGAGAATCTCAGAGTTGGCAGGAGTAGGGTAAAATTGTTTGTTTAAATTACTATGTATGACAAAAAGCTTGGAAGAGTCATGTAAATTCAAATCTGTAGAGAAACCCAACATGAATTTATTATTTCTTTGAGGTCATAGAAGTTAGGATAATAGAATATTCACTTATTTGAGACAGTTTGACTCATGATTTTAGGATGACCAGCAAGATCCCTCTGATCTCATGCAATTATTTTCCTTCTACCCAGCAACTCTTATTTAGGAACCTTTTAGTGTAGGTTCACAAAATAAAGACCCATATAATACAAAACATAGAAATTAGGTTAAACATCTGTCATGAGGTGGCTGTCATGTATGCCCATCACTGAAGCTGTCCTTCAGCTATATGAATTCATTCAAAAACAGAGGACAGGAAGAAATATACTCTCCAGTCCCACCTTGTTTTGTTTGGTCACTAGTCATTTTTTACTTTCTTCACAGTTATCTGCAGAAGAATCAATTACAAAGACAAGAACCCTTTACTTTAGGGCTGTAGAAACACTGGGCAAAGAGGATCTGCCTTAAGGAGCTTATGCAAATACCAGTAAGAACTGATGAGATGCAGTCCACAAGCACACAGTGAAGTAAGGGAGGGAGTCTGGATTTTCAGCAGCCCAGTTCAGAGAGAGATACAATAGGTGTCATATCATGTACTGTGTCTTTCTCTGGGTACAGAAAGACTCAAAGATTAAGCATGCTTTCAGACTTCCCCACAAATAACTATTTGTCAGAAATACATCTCAGACTGTTACATTAGACTTCACTAAAGATTTTTGTGTGACAGACCTTTTGACTATATTGAGGACCAACCATAGGCCACTTGTTAATGGGGAGACACTAGTTACAAAACAGATTGCATTCATAACTCACAAATTATTTCTGTAGAATTTGTATTTTCATTATTTACTTGCATTGAAATAAGTATTTTCCTTTGAAATATTCAGGCATTCTTGGTAAGCTCAGTATGGGAAATAGATGATGTCTGGATGGAGACGTAACCTGTGTAGAAGGTTTTGGGAGATGAGTTTTAGGTTGTATGGAAACAAGCTGAGGAGCTGAGTCAGGAAGCAAAATAAGTGTTAGCCTCCCAGTTCACAGGCCTGTGTGAATGGTGTTTGCTAATGCCTAATTGCAGTGGTTTCATGTTCCACATGCCCTTTTCCTGTCTCCATTCAGGCTGGCTCTGCATTATTTAAAAACATACAGGTGCTTTGCAGAGGAAAATTTATTGCTCTCAACAGAGGAGTGCTGTGGGATCCTCCTTGATTTCTAACAGCTACATTCTTTCAAGCTTGGTAATGTGTTGAGTGATAATGTAAGTCAGGTAGCTCATTGTGTTGGTATGAGCCAAGTGCAATGTAAATAGGCATTGTGCAAACATATTCAGTCTACCAAAGCAAATTATTTCAGGTTGATCCTGGCCTTCTGTAAGCACAGACTGACAACCAAGGGGAAGATCCTTGTCTAAAAGCTTACTACCTTTATCTATAGCCCTGGCAACTGGAGATGTTCCCAGAGACCAAAATACATGAGTGCTTCCAGGGCAGGATCCCTGCTATACTGCTTTGCCAGAGCCTATGGCAAATGTTAATCAACTGATTAAACTCTTGAAAACAATTGTGTTTTGAACTCGGCTCAGGCTGAAGATGTAATACACCAGTAAAGGAAAGCAGCTTCCAAATGATGCCCATACAGTGTCCCCTTCCTAGACCTGGAGTTCTCCAGCAGTATGGATAAAGCCTCAGAGGATATAAAAACACTGCCTGCCAATTAGTGCATTTGTGACCAGCAGGCAGACTGTAGAAGAGCTTCCTGGAGGAGAATCTTTAGAATGCAGGCTATCTGTCTTAGTAAGGTGAAAGCCATACTGTGTAAAAACAGGATTTATTTGATACCAAGTGTTTAGAATTAATGTTAACCCCAAGTAGAGAAGCATGTTGGAACACTGTCTTCCACTTCCTTGTGGTCTCATCACTAACCCGTCCTCTTGTTACCAGGGCCTGGATCTGTGGAATCCCTGGAGCAATAACAATAAAGACCTGGTGAGCATGTAGAACAGGGTGAAGGGGAATTACTGGAAATCTGAGACCCCTCCCTGCATTTGCAGAACAGACACCTCTTCTAATGGATATGTGTATTTTTTTTAGTGCTACTAGTCACAAATTTTTAGTAAATGATGCTTCAACATTAAAGGCACAATGAGTCATTCCCCAGCTTTAAATGAGAAGGCTTGATCGCAGAATTTTTGATTGAGGCAAATGAGTGTCTCAAAATGTGTATCTCAAGTTGCTTGTTAAAATAAATGCTTGTGGTATGACTGGATTGGAAAGATGGAAGAGAAAATTAACTGGGCTTTCAGGCTGGAACATATTTTGCCTGCTCCAACTTCAGATTTTATTTCAGGGGCTCTGGTTTTACACAGATTGACAACAACTTGGCAGAAATCTTCCTAAGCATGTTCTTTTTATGTAGATTTACCAGCAGTAAAGTAAAAAATTGGACAAAGGAAACTTGCCAGTGAAGCAGCTGTTGCCCCAACCAGAAAGTTTTAGCTCCCTGGGTCAGGTTGTAGTAGTTTGTGTGTTTTGCTTGAGAGACTCCCAAGTTCAATCTGCAGAGTGCCAGCCAAGATGACTACTGTGTCAGAAACAAAAGGCCCATCAAACAGAGTGGCCTCCTACTGCTGAAGAACAAGTGAGTGCATCCAGGGAGAGAAGGATACAATAAACTTATACCTGTTGTTTTTCCATCATGTCTTCCTTCCACCTTTTATCAAGATAACTTGGATACCACTTCATTAGAGAGGCTGAGGGGTGCTTCCTTTAACATTTTCACATTGCCACAACATTTTTAAGGTCTATGTTTCAGCACAGAATCTTGGAGTGCTTTGGGTTGGAAGGGATCTTTAAAGGTCATCTGGTCCATCTCCTCCAGCCTAAGCAGGGTCACCTGGGTTCATCTGCGTCTGGTTGTTCAGAGCCCTGTCCAACCTGATCTTGAATATTTCCAGGGATGAGGCATCTAACACCTCTCTGGGTAACCTGTCACGTTGATTCACCACCCTCACTGTAAAATATTTCTTTCTAATATTGTATAAATCTATCCTCTTCCAATTGAAGTCATCACCCCTTGTCTTAGCCCTAGAGGTTCTGCTAAAAAGTTTCTTATCCATCTTTCTTATAGGGCACCTTTAAGTATTGAAAGGCTACAATAAGGTCTCCCTGGAGCCTTTTCTCCAGGCTGAACAACACCAACTCCCTGAACATTTCTTCACAGAAAATGTTTTCTGTCCCTCTGATCATTCTGTGGCCCTACTTACAGATTGCTGTTCACTGTGGACAACAGGAAGTGCTTTTAATAGCACACAGAGTTTTCTAAGACTCAGACTATGCCTGTATGGTAGTAACTGCTCTCAGTGCTGCTCACAAAAGGAATTTCACACTCCTGGTGGGGTCCTGTGATGGGATCCATTAAATTTTTTAAAGACTGGCAGGTTGATAATATTATATCCAGCCAGAGCAGCTCAAGAAGCAGAACATTACTACATGTAAGGGATCTTCTCAGTGCAGGAATTGTAGTTTAGATCTGCAATAACCAGAAGTTCTTGGGATAATTATGAAGTGATAGGAAAAAACTTTCATTGGTATCACCTAAATTTGCTGTGTCTGCAAAATCTAAGATTTTTTGCTCCATGCTACTGTAATGCCCCTTTCCATTTGCTGGTATCTGCATCTTTATTGTTCTCTAACAGTGTCCAGATGGATATGCAGCCAAAAATCTATCCAGTTATTTCACCTGTGACTAAGAAACAAAACACCTGTGACTAAGCTGCCTTTCCTTTCCTTTCAAACCAGTTATTGTGGAATTTCCAGCTTCATTTCCAGGCACTTGGTTTTTATTCTTGTGGCTGCCTGTATTACAGAGTGTAAAGCAGTGCAAATGTAGGTATCACTAACAAGTATAAACAGTTCTGGTTCTGTCTTTGACACCTCTGAGCACCATGTTCCTAGTTTGTGCAAGGATTGAGATAGATCCATTTTAGTGGTAAAGCAGCAGATTCCATCTAGAAAAATAAAGTTGATAATGTTGGAAGCAAAGAGAAACCACCACCAAACATTAAGGCCCAGATCTCAAAGCACCAAGACTAATTTTGCAGAGCTGGGTACACCACCTGTTGAGGGGTAGAAGTAACAATGTATTTCTGCAGTTGTTTCCTTGAGATCCAGTGTATCTTCTGAGCCAAGTTGCATTAGAGACCAGAGAACTGATTTTATCCCGAGGAATGGATACAGTCATGGGGTGAATCTGACAATCTTCAGCTGCTTTTTTTTTTTTCCTTCTTTTTTCATTACTACTAACAGGGTAACCACTTATGATGATCATTGATTAACTGTCACAGAATCTGGGGGATAAGAATCTTATCTGATCATTAGCTCAACGTGATTCTTTCTGTTTCCTGGGTTTATGAAGGGAAGTGCAAGCACATGACCTGGGAGTTAACCCTGTGTTAAAAGGGTTGGATAGGAGATAAAGGTAGGGTGGATTATAAGCAGTGCTGTTTTGGTTTGGCTTTTTAAATCAACGGTGATTTTTTTTTTTTTTTTTTAAGAGCAATGAAAATATTTAATTAAAAAAATCTTTTAGGAAACATTGCCCTAAAGCACTAGTGCATAGCAACGGAGATGTAAGTGTCCTGGGCTAGGGAAGCCTGCTTTCTTTTTTTGAGTTACAGGAAATAAAAACAGAAAGCACAGTTGCCAGTGCAGGAACTAACTCCAGATTTGAAAATCTTCTTGTTGAGAAATACTAGTTTCATAAGCAAGGAAATGTGTTTTTCATAACTGTGATCAATTGTTCCTCTCTTCCTTACTGAAGTTTAGGAAATCTAAACAACTTTCTGCATCAACAGTTATGTCAGGTGCTGTTATTTTTTATACTATGTAAATGTGACATGAGCTGTTTTTGTTCAAAAGCAATATTTACAATTTCTGTTCTTCTGCTCTGTGGTTTTAGTGCATCTACTAGTGTAGAACACAGAACTAATATATTTGGGGTTTTTTCCTCTTTTTTTTTTCTTTTTTTTTTTTCTTCTTCTTTTTTTTCCTTCTTTTCTTTTTTTTTTTTTTCTTTTTTTTTTTTTTTTTTTTCTTTCTTCTTTTTTTCCCCTTCTCCTCCTCAAAGCAGCATGCCATTTAGCTTTGATGGAATTTCCTGAAGGCAGAGCAACATTATACCCCATTACAAGTCTTCCACATGTTTCATAGTAGATGAAAAAGTTGTGCTGTCAAAAATAGAATTCCCACCTGTTGCCTTTGAAAACACTGTCTTGTTTTGCCTGGGAAAGGAGGCAGGGCCCCGTGTTTCTTATGAAAATAGCAATTTGCATAGGGTGCACAACCCATGCCCCTGAATTCCCATGTTTGTTGACTTCAGAGTTTCACATTGTGACTGCTGGCATTCAGCTTTACGTGATTAACTTCTGAACAAGCATGCAGAGGTGTGATAGAAATAGGAACACAGAGCTTGCCAAACCCTGCAGCATTTTGTACAGCTAAAAACCTAGTAGCATCCCTTTGCTCTTGGCTATGGTACTTAACTTCAGCTGCCCAGTGGCTGTGAGAATGAACTTGTTTCGATTGAAAACATTTTAAAAGTGAATTAAGAATCTTCTCTGCTCTTATTTTTTGTAAGACTCCTTGCGAGGTATCTTGCAGGGAACATCAAAAGAAATTTAAGTGTGAGGCATGTGTATATACTCGTGCTACTTTTAGAACTGGATTCCTGAAGAGTCAGGCTGGAATTTCCTATGGTTCCTGAGTTAAAGAATGAGCATATTAAACTGTTCCAGGCCTCTTCTTTTTCTCTCCTGTTTGTCTGAATGGAAGCAAAGTCCTTGCTTTGATGTGAAGCTGTGTGGGTAACACGTTTGCTGCCACGTGACCCTCTGCACTGTCTAAACACTGAAATATGAATGTCCTTCATCTGTGAATTACCCTCGTGGTTGGAGAGACATGATCTTTCCCTGAGCTGTACAGTGCTCCTGTCACTAGGATGTAATATAAGTACCCTTTCATAGTTGGTGTATTCTGAAAATCAGTGTCAGGAAAGGAATTGAAAATGTTAAATGTGAGGTTGTACTCAGTGTTTTAGTGGCCAAGATCATGCAGTATTCCTGATACCACACGTAGTGGTAGTTTCTGTTCTTGTTGATCACAAGTGTTTTTCAGGATATTGAGAAGCAACTTTTTGCGTGTGCTTTGTATTTACAGTATCATGAAGTCCATATCTTCAGACCAGCAGTAAGATTGCATCATTAATTACAGGGTTAAGAATATTGCAATAGCCCTACCAAAGACCACAACAAGCACATTTTTCCTGAGGGAGCAGTCTTCTGAAAGAGGCAATTAGATTCTTCAGGGCATAACTTCTACCCCAGAAGAGGTATAGATTGCTTTCCTGTCTCTAATACAAGACATAATTATGCATTGTTGTTTAATTATGCATTACTGTACTGGGCAGGGAAGGTATTTCATTCTCTACCATGAAGCTTGACAAGGTTAACATTGACTGGCATTACTATTTTTTTGAGCCAAGTAATCAAGTAAATCTCACTTATTTCCAGACTGATGCTGTGGTATCTGAAACCAGATTCTGAATCCCTGTTCTTAATTGCTTAATGTTCTAATCTTTGTTTGTTTGCTGATAAAGCTTTGGCTTTACTTAAGTAAGCACTGTAGAGCCTGAAGCAATATAGACCTTATTTCCTGTTCCCTCTTCTTTTCATGAAACAGGAAAGATTAATCCGTAACTAAAGCACTAGTTAGAAAAGAAGACAAGATGTACCATAAGATTACTTGTGGTATGGAGTGCGTATGTTTGCCAACTCTGTTTTATACAGGGCAGAACAATCAGTTGATGATGGAATTCAGACCTCAATTACAGCCTATGTGAGGCAGTGGTTGGTGGTCAACATTCTTGGCTGTGCATAGATGTAGTAGAGCATCTGCTCATCAGCACAGATGTAGGAACTTCTATAAGGGAAAGGGGCAGGTTAGAGAGAGTCCGACAGGCTGCCAGCTGGAGGACTGTGGGAATGTCCAATTTTAGGGACTAATTTTAGGGTCATCACTATGTCCAAGAGGTTCCAGCAATCTGTGAAGGTGAAATAACGACAGAACTAATAAACACTCCTAATGCTGCCTCTTGGTTCTTATGCCCTACCAATCTCCACAACACAGCATCAAAGAGCTTTTCTTCTGTCATCCTTTGGCAGTCTGAAGTCCTCAGCCACACACATTTCATTTCTTTGGAAAAGTAGATTTTTTTGGCAGTCGTCTTGGTTATTAATCAAGTGCTTAATCAAGCACTGCATGAAGGGAATACTGTCTCCATAGAGCAGATATTTGGGGCTTGCTATTATAGTAATTGTTAACTTCCTAATGTTGGCCTCTTGTGAAAATACTTTAGTTCTGCTACCTTATTTGTAGCCAAAGCTTCCTGTGTGTCAGGGGTTACAGATACTTTTTAAAAACCATATGAACGTGTTGGAATCTGCGGCTTCTGCAACAGCTATGACAAAATGCAGGCTGAAGAGTAATTTACACTTGCTCAGTCTCCCACTTTATCATTCATAATCTTTCAGTGCTGTTCAAGCCAGAAATCCCCTGACACCTAATTGTGAATATTCAAGGAGAGGTTCGTGTTGTTTTACTGACAGTGGGCCAAAGTGATGTTTGTATTATCCCCTTGCACCAACTGTGAGTCTGACCCACAGTCAAGCAATTTTGTTACTCTGTAAAAAGAAGAGACTTTAGTCTCATGTTCCCAGTGCTCACTTGAAGTCGTCAAATTTATCCTGCCCTGTCATCTCAAATTCTTTCCAATGCAGTGTGACAACATAGCTTAAAAATGTCAGAGGGCGTAGCTTTTTTTAAGCCTATCTGTTTTCATCTCTTAAAAAAATTAATAACAAACTTGAAAGTAGGTGGAAATGGAGCACCTGTACAATGAAAAGCATTCTCCTAAAAAAAAAAAAAAAAAAAAAAAAAAAAGAAAAAAAAATATCCCGAATCTGTGTGATCCTGGATAGCGTGAGAGAGGAAGTTAAAGATGCAAATTCTCCTTCTCTCTTGGTTTTTCATTCTTTTTTTAACAGAAAGACTTATGTATCTGCTGTTACAGCCTCAAAGGGAAAAAATGGATTAGAGCAAGATATCACATTGCAGAAAAATAGTGATCTTGCTGCAGTTACCCCTGTACACAGCCAGAACCTTGGGCCAGAGTCATGCCAAGTCTGGCTTCTCACCCAATGGATTATGTATCGCTGCAGCAGCACATGTCCATGCCAGTCTTTAATACACTCATCAGCTAAATCTAGGGATTTGATTCCCATTACCAAGAAGCTTAAGCCCGTGCCATTCATGACAACAAATATATTTAGGAACTTTCTGATGTCAGGAGCACTTGAGGAGCAATATCTGTCTGTCTGTCTGTTGTTTTTTATGATAATCAATTCTGCTAATAATGGGTATTGTCTGATATTGGGCTTCAAGCAGTGAACTGAAATCATGCCTTATAATGAATTAAAACTTAGTTGGAAAGAATTCTTTTGTTCTTACATGGACTTGCTGTCATCTCCTGAAATGTTACTAATTTCCTTTGGAAATGGCTACAACAATCAAAGCTTGCTATCCTTGCCAAGCATTTGGTTTAAATAAACAGCTGTATTGATTTACAGGGGTGCTGGGCCTTGTGCCAGTTTTTTCTTTGCATTACTCCTGGAGTATGAAAGGCTCCCTGATACAGTGTGCCCTTGACTAAGCTCTATCTAGTCTGCTACATCCTACCGTATTGGTTTCCTGCAGTTTCTTTCTACATGTGGAAGGGGGCTGGCCATTAAGGAATGTAACAATTTATGGTGTGAAAGCTGGAAGTAACCAGCTCACTCTTGGCTGGGTTCTTTTCATCCTAAACCCACATGTTTCCCAGCCCCTCTGGGGATCCCAGTGTTTCCTTCTAAACTGCTTTAAACATGATTCTTCTTCTCCATCTCTGTTTTTTGTATTTTAAAAAGAAAATGCCTAGAAAATTTCTTGCTTGGAGACATTTTCTTCCAGAGACTAGGCTAGAGCACAAAGTACAGTAACGGAAGGCACTGACTGAGCGTTTAATACCTCTGCCCTTAAACAGGCAGTTTCACCACTGGGAGTAGTATAGCTAAGCCAAAATAGGCTGTAAAATCCATTCAAGAAGCTGGTTAAATACATAAGCTGTGGTCTTGAGGTAGCTTTATACCACCATGGCAACAGTGCTACCAAGCTAGCTCAGATGCATCTGTGGGAGCTGATGCCGTAAGAGTGATGGCAGAATAGCCCAGAGGCTTCCTTCCTGCCTGAGCAGCAGTGTCCTTTCAGTGCATCAAACAAAACATCCCAAGAAATAATGCCCTGATAGTCTCTGAGGCCCCTCAGCATTTTAACACATAGTTGGTGAGTGAATAAGCCAGCTGATTTTGGACTTAGATGGACAACAGAAAGGTCTGGTATGTGGGAGCTGCTGAAGAAGGTCTAGATTTTAATTTCTTCTATTTGTTGTGAGTCTGGATGACTAAGGGCAGAAAGCATCTGATGAGTCCAGTGGCAACTGCCTCTTTAGGAAAAAAGTAAATGTGATGCAAATGTGATCTTAAATTAAGACTTTCGGTCAATTCAGACTGGCTGGATAATCAGATAGGAAGCAGTAATTTGAGAATCTTTAGTGGCTTACAGACAGCAGTGAGGATTCATCTCAGATTGCTGAGTTTTGTGATTACTTGATATTGCACTTGAATTTTCTTTGTCTTACTCTTCTGGACTTTGATCTTATAAAAAACACTCCAGGCATGCAGGCCCAACCCATCTGCAGAACCTTGCAACATTTCCAGAAGCAACAATGCCTAAAGCAGCAGCTTCTTTTGGGTTCTCTCAACTGATCTAGCAGCTGATCTTAAGGTGTAGATGATGCTGTTTGTGGCTCTGCTAAAGGAAACCCTAAGTCCAGTGAACAGAGTGATCTGTTTTAAAATTCATTCTGGCACCAAACTGTGATAGCAAAGGGAATTGCTCTGGAAGCCTTGAAAGCTTTCCAGGTCTGGGTTAGCATTCCTTGACTTCTGGTTCTTGAGTCACTACAAATGTATCCATACTTGGAAGAGAGCAGGATGCACCAGACCAGTGACAGAGACCTCATGCTACCTCTTTTGTATGTAGTTCATCTCTATTAGTTTTACTCTAGAAAACAAGGTAAGGATAGTAAGAGCATTGAACAAGCCCTAGACTGTGGGCTTTGCTGGGGCTCTGTGATGGGCTTCTTTTGCTAGAAACCCCAATGGAAGAGCATTCTTTCTACAGGCAGAAGCTTCCCCCTTGATTCCTTTGTCTTTTAGTGGTGAACCTTGTAGCTGTAGGTGTCCAGTACAGTTTGTCTGCCCTTTCTACTATGTGAATCTCCTGCCCTTTGAATAGAGATTAAGAGACACAAGACTTATGTGCTGAGAAGATCTTGTTTTTTGCTTAGCTGCTAGTGAACTGAGCTGGAGAGAAATAAAAGCTTGCAGGTTTTTTGATTCATTTGTGCATGCTAATCTGTAAACATTTTACATTATTTTCCACCCATCCCATTTCTTGAGACAGTAAGGAGATTATTTTCCTTCAACTTAATAGGTAGAACTGGAGTCTTCAGCATTCTTCACTAATATTAGCAGGAAGGTTAGGTGTCCTTTTTCTGTGCAATAATGTAATATTTGTTAATGTTCATAGAGCTGTTGTCTTTTGCAGCCTTTTGGTCTTGAGCTCTTGCTGAAGTTTGCATCGAACAGTGCTCATTCTGGTTTACATCATCATTGGTTATAAAGCACCATCATGGCAACATGAAGTGTTCAGTTACTCCTCTAATCTGGGTAAGAGTGATGCCCAGGAATTGACCAAGAGCAAGACTCTCTTGTAGCAGGCAATATTACAGCTCTTCCTCAGAGGTTTGTTGGAACAGTGGCCAGAGATACAAACAGGGTAAATAATGGAATAGTAACTTACTAGGGTGAATTTTGGATGCTTAGTTACTTATTTTAATAAAGGCATAAATATGTCCCAGCAGGTCTGCAAATACACTATTAGCTTGCTTTTGTCCTTACTCTTTGTGGAAACAGGAAAGGAAATGCCTTTTAAAAGATACTGACTTACATTCTCTGCCTTCCCTAGGCTCCAGCAGGGTTGTCCTTTGCCTATAAATACTTTTCTGGTCAGCAACTGGAGTTTGCTGTAATAATGGTGGAAGATTGGCAATGGTCTTCCAGTTCTGAGCCTAAGGTCCTCTTCATAGCAGCAGATGTCTAGGAGAAAATGAAAGAACAATGTACAATTCTAGAGATCCTTCCCCAGGTAGTTTCCTTGTCTCCAGTAATCTTAATCAAAGACAATGGGTTTCTGTTCAGTAACAATGGAGTATTATATCTTTTCACTATAAATTTGTCTAGTTGCTTTTGAACCTTAAAAGTATGCTTTCCAAACTGTCAGGCAATTAGTTCCACACTGTGCCTCTGTGTTTCCTGAACATGTAAGCAAGATTCCTTCATGGTCTTGTCTCCAGAGCATGATTCACCATGGTGAGTTTGCTTTCATATCCTTGGTTGTGCTGGGGAAAGGAACACCACAGCCTCTCTGTCCTCTGGCTAACAGCAGATGGATCCAGGCAGCAATTATTGTCTTTTGTGTCTCAGGCTGGAGCAGAGACTGACAGCCAGCAGGCAGATGACTGACACCTCTGCAGAGAGGCTGCAGTCACAGCATGGCTCTACACTTCCTTCAACTGATAAAGTGAGCTGTGTGCTGTGGCATCACATTCGCTTCATACTGAGAATACATGGTACACTCAGCTGGATCTGCCCAGCATGCTGGCAAACTCTAGAATGTAACAGTGCTCTAGGGCAGGGTTTTCTGTTTGTCCGAGGACCACCAAGTTGTTCAGGAAACAACAGAAAGACTGTCTTGCACACTACACAAATTGTCACTCTGATAAAAATGAGGCTAAATTTGAACTGTATTTCTGTAATTCATTTTTTTTGGTGTCTTCCTCATGTAAGTGCATGGCAATGTCTGTATGCATGTATTATTTTATAGGTTTTTTAAATTCCAGTTATTTTGCAGACTTTGTTTTCCTGTCTACCTCACACTCCGTGACCTGGGTAGTATGGGCTAAAAAACACTGGTGTAAAAATGTGCTGCTGTACTGACTTGATAATCAAAAGAAAAGTGATATGCTGCCTAGATTTTTTTCAGTGTTATTATTTCTTCTCTTTCAGAATTAACTTCTGCTTTTCTCTCTGACACTGTCATCCCCAAGCCCCTCTCACCACCTGCAAGTTCCATTTTGGAATGGAATCTGAACACTGAGTTCTTCCATGTACAGGTATGGGATTCTATTTTTTTTTTTTTTTTTTTAGTGCAGCAGTTGCTCATTTACCTGAGCTTTGTCACAGGTTCTGTATGCTATAAACTATCTGAAACAGATAAAAATGTTGATAACTGGTTCAGAAGGTCAAGGTGTTCTAAGCTGTCTTTGGCTAAAAAAAAAATCTCTTGTTGAGTAAAGTGGATAGCTATCATATACTAACAGCATAACAGAAAATTATGCCAAAAGATAAGTGATTATCCTCAAAGCCATAAATAACTTGGAAGTTAACTTAGATACCTCAGAGGGAGTAAGTAAAGCATTTTTTGCCACCACATTCATGAGTCTCTATTGCTGTCACTGAATTTGGAGAGAATCAGAATAAACATGATAATGAATCAAGCAGCTACTTCATAGCTTTCCAAAAAGTGAATCAGTTTTCTTTAACTTAAGGACAGGCAAGTTGAACAAAGGCTTCTCTCCGAGCCACTTAAATTATATTTACAAAACTGCTTAAATTTTCTCCCCCTCATCTAACTGTGTGCATGAAGAAAGAAGAGGAAATCTGCAAGTCCCCTGCACTTGTGTTCTAGGCCTTATTTCATGTCTTTGAGGCTTAAAAAATGGAGAACAGTACATTACACAGCTGCTGCTAGAAACTTGAGATGTTGGGGGTTTTCGGCTCTAGATTTGTGCAATTTTTTGAAAGAACTTGTCTTCTGCTACATTTGGGAAATTGAGCTATTATAGAAATTATTTGGAGAATGGAATTTAGACAGCAAGCATTGAAAACTTGTGGCCTTGTTGATTGTATGCGTGTCATTTTTGCCTTCTGCTTTGCATGTAGATGTCAGAAGGAAGACAACCATGTGTGTGTGTTATGTATTTCTGAAAGAGCTTTCTTGTTTATCTGATAAAGAGCACATTCCTTAGAGAACAGCAAGGGCCTGCAGAGAGCTGTTTGACACCTCTGACCCTTGGTGAGGTGTTACAGAGCAAGCTAAGGTCATTGCAGAGGTTTTATCCTCTGTTCCTTTAGGTCAGCAGTGAATGGAGGGGATTAAGGGATTGTTCTCAGGAGCCTGTACTAGGGGTCCACTGCTAGAGAAAGCCTTGAAAAGAATGTTTGTCATTCCCACTGCCTGCTGTGGGAAATTCATAGGATCACTGCATCAAGTGCTGGGATTGCTAGAGAGTCTTAAGCCAGAAAGAGCTTCAGGCAAGGCATATCTTTCTTATCTACTTGTGACATTTCTACAGAAGATGCTGTGTTACAGCATTTTGATTTAAGATGCCTGATTCATAAAGAATTAGCACATTTGCTGTCCTTTTTCTTCAAGTAACTTCTTTTATAATCTTAACTTCAGATTGGGGTGGGGAGTGAGTATTTCATCCCAAGTCTTCCTCTTGCTGTTTTTCTTGCTTGCCTGATGCTTCAATTTCGGCTTTTTGGGTCACGGTATTTAGAGGAACAGTAGTTTGCCTTATTATTCACTATCTGCCCCAAACCCTGCATTCATTAATTAGCTACAGAATTAATATGCTTAAAAGTCACTTTACTCAACCTGCTGGTGTTGACAAGCAATATCCAAGTGTGGGTTTGGCTTGATAGAAATCAGTGTAGTGGAAATAGGAGATTCTGCTAGGGCAGAGCTCCAAGTCCCTGCTCTGGCATTGTTTGCTTAGTGCTGTCAGCTGGGTGTGAAACCTCCTGTTCTCCCCTTCCAAAGTTCAGCCTGTCCAATGCAAAGGATGCACCCACACAGCATGATGCAATGTAGCCACAAGAAGGCTGCACTCCTCCATGTATATTAGCTGTGGTGAAAAACACAATTTATTAGCTGGTGTGGTTCAGGACAATGCAAGTTTTTCCACTTCCAAGACCTGAATGGGCTTATGTTTTGATGAAACACTGCAGCACACCATTTGTATCCAAAATACACGAGGTGTAAAACCTTCTTAGCTGTTCTAGTAGGATTTTAAATATACATATTTTTGTAGCTTCTGCTGTGAATGTAATACCCTACTATTTTTTGTAAAGAGCTCTGTGACTGAAGGTCTCTTGAGTGCTTTCAGATTTCTGCTAAAATTCTCTCCACTGTTGTCTCTTTTGTCATCATCATTCTGCTCAGTCTACCTGTTATGTCTCCCAGTGACCAACAGTACTGAAAGCAATGTCAAAGCAAAGAACTTTTGATTCCATCTGCTCTGCACTGTACTTATATACCCTAAGAGAAGTGAGAAGTATTGTGAATTAGTTCTGCCTACAAATTCTGTTATTAAGGACAACACAATGGGATAAAAATCTCTGAATCCCATAAGGGGATTTTGCACTATTTCTTGAAGGCAAATGTTCTGTTCCGATTAGGTCTTTAGTATAAAAGCTATTTAGCAAAAAATCACACTGGTTCTTCAATAAATAAGTTGTATTGCTTGAAAACATAGCCAAAAAGAAGAGATTTGTGTCTGGAAGACAGAGTCAGTGAAACCCATCTTGTTCACAGGTGGGAGGATCATTCTTTTCTTATCACTCCTAATTGTGTTACAGAACTGGTTTCTTTCAACAGGAATTTATCATGAGATAACCTAGTTATGAATCATTTTGTTTACCAGACAGTTTTAGTTTGGGAGTAATCTAACTGAAGTCTCAGAAAAATTTATTACCTTACATATATCCTGTTGTTGGTTTCCCAGCCCTTCTTCATTAGTGCTTCATTTCTTGCTGTTTCTCTCTCTTACCTTTGATGCCTGTTTCAGAAGAATGAATCTCTCATCATTTTCATCTGTCTTGCCATTGTGAAGGCCTATCTCTTTAGAGCTATAATATATGCTTTCCAGAAGCACAAACATTTGAAAGAATACCTGTATTCTAAAAAATACCCTTGTAAGAGCAAAGGCTGGAAGGTGTAAAAAAAGATTTATTAAGTTATTAGAGGCCTATGCTGCTGGCCAGCATTGTGGGATGTGAACATATTTCATGTAAAACAGAATGGCCACTGCAGAGCCTCTGTGGTCTTTAGGGTGTGCTCTCTCTCATCCTTTCACATGACTATAAATGGGGAAAAAAATAATGTAATAAAGTAGTTAAAGAGTTATTGTATTGGGCTTGTGCCTTTCACAAAACCCGCATTGCATCTCCTGGCATGCCATAGTCCAAGAATACTGTTCCATAACTGTTGTCTCTTTCCTCATCTCCAAGTAAACTGCTACTCTGCAGTTTGTTGTTGGCTGCTGCCAGTTGTCACTTTGGCTCCAGCATTGCAGAAGTGAAAGTGTGAAGTGTGCGGTCAAGTAACCCCACATTCTGCTTGTATCTCAAATGGATGGGTGGCACCCCCTCCTCCGGGGGTGGCCTTCCTTTTTTTTCCTTTTTTTTTTTTTTTTTTTTTTTTTTAATTTCCCTCTCATTACAAAATTAAGCCACATGAAACCTCCCCCCACATATCTGTCTGCCGACCAGAGCCATTAAATGCTGGTGCCAGAGGAATGGGTCTGACTGGACTAATTAAGTTGGCCGAGGCACTTGAGAAGAGCTCAAAGAGAAGTCACAGAGGGAAAGGGAGGGAGTAACACCAATTTCTTATATATTCATGTATTAAAGGAATCCAGCTGCTCCAAAATACCCTTAGTTAATGAATGGCTCCACAGGCAGTCTGCTAGGGGAGCAATGTCTGGAGTTCAGTAAAACTGACTTTTTAAAAAGCAGTGCTTGAAAAACGGAAAGATTGATTTTATTTTTTCCCCCTCTCTACCCTTTATAATCAAAGTTGCTTCCTCCCTAGCTTCTAACAAAGAATACTTTTGGCTTCTGCAGTCCTTTTTGCAAGACTGTAAAAAGGAATATTAGACCATCTGAGGAGGAGGGCCTTACACAGATTACCCTCAGGGTAAGTTCTGTGTGCTAAAGCTCTATTCTATTTTTGAGCAAATAAACCAGTCTGCTTCAGCTCCAGAGTTTTTACAATTGATGGTGATTTTGTATGCTTTGTTGATTAAAATCCACCATTTTTAATGTTTTCCTGTTTTTATAGAGGCAAAGACACTAGTAGCAGTGGTTGGAAAATGGAGCTGACAGATAATGTGAAGCTGAAATTCTCTTATCTTCCTTCCTTGGCATGTCATTACTGAAGGCTCTTAATAGACTTCTGTTTCATGTCACATTCAGTATCTCTTGTAGTATAAACTACCTGCCACTTTTTGCAAGTGTCTTCTAGCTGAAGTCCAGTGTGAGCAATTATATTCTTCATGCCTAAAATTTCTCCACAGTTTCAGTTGAACATGTTCTTCACTTCCTGAGTTAAATGGCAATTGCAAGCTCCTACCCCTGTTTTGTATGAGCAAATCTCTCTGAATAAGAGGAGAGAATTAATATTTGTGATCATAAATTTAGTTTGTAGGGCTGTTCCCTGTGGCTCTTTGTTGAGTCCAATAAGCTTTTCATTTCAATGAGAAAGAAATAACAGTGGGCAGCATCTCATTGAGATTTGTTAGGTGATAAGCTGCAGTGGGGAAAGAGCTACTGGTTTCACAGTCTCATCAGGATTTGTCCTACAGCAGTTCTGTGCTGAGCTTTGTACTGTTTCCTTGCAAAGAAAAATGGCTTATCTCTTTTTTAAAAAAAAGTTTTTTCTTTCCCACTACATCAGAAAAAAGTACAGAGGAAAGTGGAATAGTTATTTTCTCAGTATTACATGTTAACATGTTTTTGTACACCTGGCTGGAGTCTCCAGCTAAATAAGGAAGCCATAAAAGTAGAGTAGGGACTGAAAAGACCTTCCAGGGAAAAGATGTTCCAGAAACTGCATCCCTGTTTTCATATGTAGGAGACCTGAGTATAAGTGCCTTCTCTCAGCAGAATCAATGCAGCACTGGTGCTCTTCTCCTTTTTTTTTTTTTTTTTTTTTTTTTTGGCTGAGGATGCTGAGCTGTGGTTCTAGCAAATTCTGTTCCAGACTTCACTCAGTTCTAACTTCTCTGGTCAGAGAGTATTAGAAAGGGGAAGCTCAAGCTGGTGTGATGGTTCTTTGTCAAGGGACTGGTGAAAGGCTTAGTGAGCATTTTGAGCAGAGTGGGAGGGTGTTTGGGATTTTGCTTGCTATTTCTGCTTCTCCATAGAAAATGCTGAAGATGATTTGCATGTGTGTGCATAGTGGGAGAAGATGCCCAACTGAGATCCAAACACAAATGAAACAGAACTTGCCAAGTTCAAAGCTGATATAATCTAAGTTCTTGTTACTAGGGGAAACATTTTTTTCTTCTATTTTTTCTTTGTTGAAAAAAAAACCAAAACACACTTATCTTCATTTTTAAAAATGCATGTATTTAAATCACCCACTGATTCTAGGGAAGGAAGAGAGAAAGGTTTCTGTTCCTAAAGCCTGTTTTTAATCATCAGATGAATTTTGAGGCAACTTCTGAACATTTGGTACTTGTGGTCAGTCTTCTCCACCCAAAAAACTGGTGGGTTTTGCAGACATTCCATAAACACAGGAAGCTTTGACTGTGTCTCTAACAGATAGGGAGACAGAAAAGCAAAATACACACAATATAAAGGCAAAAAGCTAAACTTGCCATGCTATCTCAGAGGAATGTAATCCTGAAGTCTTTGTAGCCAGAGCCAGATGTTTCAGAGAGAAAACCCAATATCTGTGAACTATAATTCTGACATAACCTGCTTATATTTTAGTTTTCTTTTTTATTATTGATTTTCTTCCCTGAAGTCTGGGGCTGCTTAAACTGTTTGAGTCTTTCATTTGATTTGGTTTCTTTTGTGAGGGAGGTGGGGGGGGACAGCATGGAGGGCTAGAAAACTGCTAAGCAAAATTCCCAACTAGTGTTTGGATTCCTGATGATATCATAACTGGTCTTAATTTGTGGCAGCTGAAGTATTACCTTCAGTTTTATCTGCAGCAGTAAATTTTGTGGAATAAATATGTTCTCCCCAACTTTCCTTTACATCTATTTTAAAATTTCTGTCTTCCAGCTCTTTAGTGAATATCTCATTTTTCTTTTAACATGAGATTAGCCAAAAAGAAACTCCTGTCTTTTTCCTGCACTGTTTATTATTCTTATATAGCTTAATTTATATAGCTCCTTTCTAAAACAAACATTTAGGTTCTGTTCATCAGAAGAAGTTCTGTTCATCATATTCTTCTGTTCAGAGAAGTCTTTGCCCACTTGCACACTGAAGCCACTAGTACAGGTGAAGGTACCCTTTTTGCTTTCAAAGGGCCTTTTAATGTTGTAATTATTTTCTTTTCTACATGAGTGTTAACCTTTCTAACCTCATCACCCAATGAAGAGATATTTTAACAGATCTGTCAACAGTTAGCTCCCATGAGTAGTTACACTCAGTTATTAGTAGGTGAAATTCAGAACATTTTTTTCCAAAGAATATGACTTCTCTCAGGAAAATAAAGAATTAACCTGATGTTAGTCCCTATTCTCATTTATATCCAGTTAAAATTACAGGAGACAACCCTTAACTCGGAAATATTTAACAGGTTCTGATTATTTCTGTGAATAAGTTGTCATTGTTGAAGTAGCTGAATCTAAAGGCTTTTAATAATTTTTAATTTAGGATTACGAACCAGAATAATTTAATATTTTTAAGAATCAGTATTCTTTGTCTACAAGTTGAAATAGTGTATATATTGTTGTAGTTTACAGTTACAGATTGTAATCTGAGGTATTGAATCTTTAACCTCAGATTACTGCATCATTTACTGCATCATTTGTAGCTTGTGTTTAGTAAGAAAAATCACCATTAATGTCTTTCTGCTGGAAAAGAAAGAGCTGTCTTTCTGCTCTCTCTTTTATTTGGTGTGGTCAAACAATCTGTTAAGATCCCAGGCAATTTCCAGATAAAATCTGCCTTTGGTGTACCACTACCCCATCCTGTTTCTGCTTCCTTATAGCAGCTAAGCCTGAAATATGGAAATTCCTATCTCTGTGACTAATGGCCACTGATTCAGTTTTCCTTGCAGGCTCTGCATCCCCTGCTCCTTTGATTTGAAACTGGTTAATTAATAAAGGACAAAAGACTCCTAACCCTCTGCATTGTTTGGTTAAGCCTCCTGGCATGATAGTTGTAACACTGTATGCTCATTTTCCTGTTTGCAGCCTTAAGCCACATATCATAAGCAAAGAAATACCTTGTTTTGTACCAGCCAGTGTAGATCAGTAGCATATGTTAAAGCAGTTCTAGTGATGTGCACTATAACCTCATTTAAAAAGAATTCAGAGTCACATATTTTCAAGGGAGCTGTCAGCACCCTTGGACACCCCTGGTCATAATCAAATGTCATCTGGCCCTACCAGATAAAATGAGGTTTTTCAAACAAAAGACTGTCAGTCTTTTATTCTGCTGAACCTATGTTTTCAGCAGGATTTTTGGTTAATACTGATACCACAAGCTTCTGTGGGAAATGTGGTTAACACCTGCAATGGAGAATTCTGGATTAGGTCATGTGCAGATTTTCAAAGGCAGAAAGAGAGCAATTGAGGCCCTTTTTCACAGGGGGCCTTCTCACAATGTCTCTGTGCCACCAGTGTCCCTGAACCCAAAAGGATTTCACCCAGTCCTGTGTTTTCACGTTGCACTGATGAAGAGCTTGGGGGCCTGTGGTCCAAGATCACCCATCCTGGCATTACAGACAGATACTGGATCTTTTTTTCTTGGAAAGAAATAGGGTGGGGATTTATTGATTTATTTATTTAGGCATGATGATTAGTCATGGATAATTGGATGCAAGGTTTTAGCAACTTTGTGGAAGTAACAGACCAGTATGAATAACTATTACAGCTGTCAACATTCCTATGCTGTTTTTAGGGGATTAATACACAACCACAGAAATTTGTTCCAGGCAGAAACTTGGCATTAATCAGTGCAGTCCAGGATTATTATTGTCATTTCCTTAAATTTTAATTTAACCCATTTGGCCTTTTTTTAAGTAGGGAAAAGACTGTGTTTTGGAAGCTTGAGATTCCCAATGTAGTTCTGGTTTCAGAAGGAATATTGAAGGAAATAACAGGGGCCATGGGACTCTGCCTCCTACCTTGCCCCCCACTATGCCTCTCTTCAGCAAACTTGTTTTGTGCTTTTTGCACCTGTTTGTGTTATGTTTTTGCACTTTATCAAACCAGTGACAGGAACAGGTGAAAGTGTAGTTGTAGGTTTATTTTTCCTCATTTTTCTCTTTCATTCAGTTAGGTATTTGCAAGAACCCATAACTGGTTACACCTATGAATTTTGATAGCAGGTTTCTTAGAATCATAGAATCATAGAATTGGCTGGGTTGGAAGGGACCTCAGAGATCATCGAGTCCAACCCCTGATCCACTACCGCTGCAGTTACCAGCCCATGGCACTGAGTGCCACATCCAGTCTCTTTTTAAATATCTCCAGGGATGGAGAATCCACCACTTCCCAGGGCAGCCCATTCCAATGTCTGATCACCCTCTCAGTAAAGAAATTCTTTCTAATGTCCAACCTAAACCTCCCCTGGCACAACTTGAGACCTCTTGTGCCCTCATGTCTTGCTGAGGGTTGCCTGGGAAAAGAGACCAACCCCCACCTGGCTACACCCTCTGTTCAGGGAGTTGTAGAGAGTGATGAGGTCTCCTCTGAGCCTCCTCTTCTCCAGGCTGAACAGCCCCAGCTCCCTCAGCCTCTCCTCATAGGATCTGTGCTGGAGTCCCTTCACCAGCCTGGTTGCCCTCCTTTGGACCTGCTCCAGGAGCTTCTTAGGGAGCTTCTCTAAAATTACATCACTGTTACATATTCTGTCCTCACTGAGTGCTTTCTGTGATATAGAAGTATAGTGTGTGATATAAATTAAGCACTTCATGATGTCCTAAAAGTTGTTGTCTTTCCCCAGTCATATAACTGTCTTCCAACAGGTAGGTTTTCAGCTCTTTCTGGAGTAAATGACCTGTTGTGAAGACAGTAGCAGCAGAAATCAGTTTAGTCCAACTGCTTTTGCAGCCATGTTTCTCCTGCCAAATTTCTGCTACTCTGGGAAAGGAAAAAATATCTTTCCTATAGCAAATACTTCATAATTAAAATAATAAGGGAACTCAGAAGAGGAAGTGGGAGAATGTTTAGAATGTTAAGAAAATATCTTCTTAATTTAGAAATTAAGAAAGAAAAATAGGAAATTCTACTTATACATAAAGAAACCCCCTAGTTGAGGGTTCACTCAAGATTTTGCGAGCTGCAAAACCCTCTTGACTGGCAGGGAAAATTACTCAGTGACTTGATGATTTTTCTTTTTATCCTGAATATCCAGTTTTTCTTCTAAAATAATGGTTCTATGCTGAATTCCCATACTGAGTAACAGAACCCTGAGATTTTTTTTGTAAATTCCAGCAGAGTGCCATGAAGTAACAAAGAATCCACTAATCTGGGTCTGAGTTCTGCCTCCTTCATTGCATGTGCATTTACAGTCTTGCTGTTATGCTGTCTGTGGTGCAAAGTGGGGTTCTGTTGCTCTAAAGTCTGTGAATACAAATGTGCTGAGGGATGAGTGCTCGTATTTGAATCATAGAAGATGAAGAGCTGTAATGTAATCCCTGTTTATCCCTGTGTATATTTCTCTTCTTTAGAGATGGCTGGGATAGTCTGTGGTGCAAAGCAGATCAGAGTCTTACCTGGTAGACTAATGCCATGTTTGTCTAAGCCTCTTGTCACCAAGTGTATTATTTGAAAGAGAAAACTGATAAAAGGAACAGTTGTGATTCCATGTACTTTCTGGTTCCAGTGATTTTAATGGTACTTCATGTTGGTGTTTTTAATTTTTTAGTAATTTTCTCTTCCCTTGATACAGACGCTAAGATGTGCTGTATGGATTACTAGAAATAATGAGGCTACATCCTTGATAACAAGCAGTGTAGTGAAAGATGTCAGTATATTTAGATTGTGTGCAGTTCTTACGGTCTTCACAATAACAATCTTTTAACCAGTTTCAAACTTTTTCACAGTATATAGACACAGAACCAGAGGCACAAAGCAGGTGAGGGACATCACAATGGTGGCAACTGGGAATCATTGACAAATTCTGACTTAGAATAGGATTCCTTCCTTCCTTCTGATCCCTGCTATGTTCCATGTGCTTTTATAAAACTTCTCTTTTAATTAAGAAAATTATATAATATTTTTAGAATCCAATCCAATAAAGCAATCACATTTGTCCTTAGTTTACCATATTTATATTTGAAGAGCAAGATTCAAACCACTTCAGAAGCTTGGTATTGTCATTTACTGAATAAATTATTTATGGGAAGAAAACAAAAAAACAAAAGAACTCCCCCAATCATTTTGTCAGAGTTTTTGAGAGCTTAAGGTCTTCATGCTTAGCAAACCAGGTATTAAACAAAATAAACTGCATACAGGAAGGAGTGAAGTTTAAAGTCATACAAAGTTCAACAAGGATAATAAGAAATACAAAGAGCTCTTTCTTAACACTGGGCTTCTGCACTAATACTGAGAATTAATTCACCTCAGAGTGGAGGCAGAAGGATCCCATTGTTTTTGTTTTAAAATGTATTTTTCACTAAAATTAAATATCCCATGCATAATGTTTCAAACCAAGTTATCTTTTATTATTTCTGTTTTTAATGTGGTGCAGGAATGCATTATCTTCCCCATTTGTAGATCACTTTGCAGCCAGAACTAGTGATGTGTCCCATACATCCACGCTGAGGTTGTGCTTTGCAGAAAAGAGGAGGTGGTGCCCTTGTTTCAGGAGAGAAAACAATGGTCACCTCTGCTCTGCAGAGAAGAGCCCCACATTAGCAAGCCCAGCTTCAGCTCCAAGCAAGCTGCTGATTCTGCTTTGGGCAGCATAATATAATGCAGAGATACTTGGTAAAGTTGGGTCCTGTCAGTGCTGGAAGTGCTAATTATCCTGTGTACCTTTGGGTACTAATACTGCTAAGCTGCTTTAAGTGCTGACACTAACTCGTTTAGCATTTGCTTGAGGATTTTGACAAGGTGCTCATTATATGATAGATCCATGCCCACAGGATCTGCAAAATGAACCCAGTAATGAGTGATGCTCTGGGAAGGGAAAGAATAAATAATAACAATACCAGTAAGTTTTGAATGTATCATTGCCTTGAGTACATAAAATGTATTTATACCCTAGAAGATTACAGAAACAGGCACCTATGTCTTGCTTTGCAGCAAAGTAATTTGTAAAATACTTATTGCAAACAAGAAGGGCTCATGTGTGATGAGTACTTTTCTGATTTGAGCAGTTGTGGAGAATGACATGAAATTAATCCTTTGCTTTTGCAAAGAAAATGACATGTGAAAGACAGATAACGTTTATCTTTTGTAACAGCCCTAACAAAAGGTGTGGCAGATTGCTTTTCTAATGCAAGCAAAGGTTTAGCTGCTCTGCATGAACACTGACTTCTGACACAGGATTTATTTCAGCAAACCAACAGATCTTAAAATACAACTTACCTGTTATACACTCAAGTATATTAGTAAAATGTCTAAAAAATCGCCCTCTCTTCCTCAATGTTTATTTGGTGTCAGTGTGCAGATGTTACATGTCTGCTGAATGTTACCAGTTTTGATTAATAAAAGTAGGAGCAGATGAGCAAACACCGACAAGATCTTGCCTTGAAAACTGTTCAGACTATCACAGGCAACAGCAAAAACTAAAAGCTGCCTATGCCAAAGTTGAACTGGCCTGTCAGGCACCCAAAACCTGCCCATCTCACATGGCTTAGACTCAGAGCAGTTGTCAGTTTTCAACAAGGTCTTTTTAAGGAGTAGCTGTTGGCATGCAGGACATCATTCCCTAGGTGATGAAATGAATCAGAACACGCAATCCCACCCAGCTCCACAGCCCAGATGAATGAGTCCAGAATATCTAAATCTCACCAACTCTCAGCAGTTTTTGTTTCTGGGGTTTTTGTTTTTTTAAAAAAGCCTGTATTGCCTGCTAAAGAAAGGCTGTGAGCTGCCTTCTGTTCCATCAGGATTTGTGTTTGATGTGCTGGTGTCACAAGTAGAACACGAAATCATGCAGCTTCTGTTAAAAATTATCCCTTCTCATAAACAGCTGAAGTGAAATTGTAATCAACAAAGTAAAACTTTTGTAAAAAGGCCACTGGGGAATTCTGATTCTGGTTAAGCTCACTGTTGACTGCACTGGAAAAGTGTGCAGTTGGTTCTTTGTAAAAAGTTAACTTCAGCCATGAACTAAGAGTCACTCTGGCAGAGGCTGTAGCAAAAATCCAATTGTTTGCTAAGCTTGTTGTCCCTGCAGACAAATGAATGTTAAAATAGCTTCTAATGAAACTTTAGCTTCTGGCTGGCACCTGGCCTGTTATCCAGCTGTAGCAGCTATGCCATTTGAGAGCCAGTTTTCAATTCTACTTGATTAACATTTCATGCAGACCATGGGATGCTTGAGATGGATGTTAAACACATTGACATGCAGAGGATTACTGCTTCAAATGGTTTTATTGTTGGCACCTGCAAGCTGCTGTGTTGCTGACTATTGTTCTGGTGCCAGTGACTGGCTGGGAGAGGTGTGACACCAGCCTCTAGAGAGAGTTCAAAACAATTATTTTGCTCAGTAAAATTCATCTGGAAACTTGAAATACAGAGAGGAAATCCGAAAAGGAGCTGTGAGCTCTAATGATCTGCAGTGATCTTCACACTTCAATCTGCTATCTGCAGTGTGCATGCTGTGATACACTGCAGTAGCCACCACAGTCCCTTTGTGATGGGTGTGCAGAAGCTGCTCCCTCTGCTACTACTCAAGGTCTGTGGTATGGCAATCCCATGGCATTCTAGTATCCAACATTCTTTGTAGCTTTCCCAAGCAAATGTCAAGCTATTCATTTTGGAGTCATGGTATGCAAGATTAAAATTATCCCCAAAATACTCACTCAAAGTTTGCTTTTCTCTGAAGAAAAAAAATTGTATTCTTCATGGAATTTGTCCACTTGTTATTTCAGATACTCTATTTGCATCTGGTAGTTTGCTTCTAACGTCGGGACATAAGAGTATGTCTTCTGAGGTCTGGGGTAAGTTCAAATCAGGATTAATCCTGGGAAAGTGATCTGGGAGATTTTTTTTTCTATTTCAGCAGAGCAGAGAGGAGTGTGCCAATGTAAATTATACAGACCCATGAATTCTGTTAAACAGCTTTCTGCAGCAAAAATAACATGAAGACTAATGGGAACCTCAAGTAACTTCTTTAACTAGAAAAGCATTAGCTACTAAGTAATTAGGGAAATGTTTCAGAGTTACAAAGAAAAAAGATAAGGAACTAATGAGAGGCCAGATTAGTATGTATTTGTTATTCCAGTGGATTTGATTTATTGTGTTTACTATTGCTGAATCTCATTTGTCATGGTAATAACCAGTCAAGTTGTGGGCTGAAGGATCTCAGTGATATAAAATGCATATTTACTGTTAGGGAGGATAGGAAAGAACAAGCTAAGGTTGTGGGATACATGGAGATAGATATCAGAAGGATAGAGGCAGCACCTGGGTTACACTCTTATTTTCTGAACTGAGACTAAACACTTTCACAGTCCTCTTGCTGCAGCAGCAACTTTCAGGCTGTACAAATATGCCTGTAGTGAAGGGGATAAAGTATTATTTGTTCTGCAACGTGATGAATGGTTGTTCATAAAATAAGGCTAAATGCATATTTCTTGCCTTTTTTTTTTCATCTCAGGAAAAAAAAACCCTCAGGACAGATCAGAGGAAAAAAAAATTCTGAGTTTCAGTAGAGAACTTTTTCTTTAAAATTTTATTCAGGTCACATAAGAGAGCTTACTGTCTTCCAGAAGTACCTTTTTTACCTTCTAGGCTTATATAATGCATTCTATCAATTTAATTCCTTGCTTATTTTCTTGACATGGACACAAGGTTTGATTGAAATCACAGAATCACAGAATGTTAGGGGTTGGAAGAGACCTCGAGAGATCATGGAGTCCAATCCCCCTGCCAGGGCAAGATTACTTCAGAAACTGAGTTATTGCTGAAGATCAAGTGTAATGCTAGATCTTTTTTGCTGTCAGGGAATTTGCTTTTTCCAGAGCCAGATTCTCACAGCAGAAATTTCTCATGCTGGTATTTTCTCCTTGGCTCGGAATCTCTGAAGACTTCTGTCTCGTTTCCTGGGTCATAAGTCATAGGCAGGAAGGTTGAGTTCAGGCTGCATGAATGTGGACACATTTTCCTAGATCTTGTCCAGATTCAGATTGATGCCTTGTTGTGTGACGACTGAAAACCTCTGCAAAACAAAAACTAATTCCTGTCAGGAGAGGAGAGTTCATGCATGCAGCCCAGAAACTTCTGCTGATTCACTTACAGGGGCAGTTTTTTCCTTTCTAGCCACCTGTGGTGCAGCAATTGCTGCTGCTCTACAGTCTGTGCTATGAACTCTGCTATATGATTTCAGGATGTTCCTAAAACACTTAAAAAGTTTTTTCAACTGCAGCCAAGGGAAAGAAAATAGCTGTCTGCCCTGATATGTATCTACAGCATCTCCCTCTGTCCTGTTGTGTGAAGGATTAGACATCCATTAGGATTCTTGTCTCCTTTTTTTCCACTACTGCTCTGTTCCAGTATTTACTGGCATCATATGTTGCTGTACTAATCATATCAGTAACATAAATCTGGTAAGGATATGTAATGGTGACTGTTCTTTGTTCTGCAAGAAGAGAAAAAAAAAAAAAAAAAAGCCTCCTTTACAAAACTGGAAAGCTCTACTTTGGTGCAGCTTGTAATCATGTAGATGTTACAACGATGGTCTACTTATCTATATATAGCTCAAGCCATTGGCAAATGGAGTGCTGAACAAGAATGGGACCATGACTTTTGATGGTACAGGGCTTCTTGTTGCCCAGAACAGTGGGTCTTTCTATGACATTTTTCTTGCCTTGTGTTCAGTAGAACTGGGTCTGATATCATTTGGCACAGTGTTAATCAGAGCAGATCCACGAAATTCCATGCGGTTTCTTCACCAGTGTAAAGTTATGACTGGGCTCTTCCATCAGGACAGAGTCACCTTCTTTTAGATTTGTTGATTCACAGTTCTTTTCAGATTGGTGCTTGGGTACACTTCAGTTTAGCCTTTTGTTTTTTTCTTTCTCCCACATTACATATTACTTGCCCTTTTCTGTTTCTTGCCCTCTTCAACATTCTTCTTTTCTTTTTCACAACAGCATGCTTTAAATCACATTGGACTGATGGCTTTTTGCAAGACTATTTTTTCAAACACCGGAGTACTGTAGTTGAACTCAAGAACATGACTTCAGTAGAGACTTCACTGAGTGGAACGTAAATCCACCAATGTATAAATAGAAGGAAACTGTTTTAAATTATCTGTTTGTCTTTTTTGCCCTGAAACTCCGAGACTGTAAAGAGAAGGATGTGGGGAAATGTCTTGCTAAAAGTGGTGTTTTTGTTTGTCTTTCCATTACCTTTTTTTTGTTTTGTTTTGTTTTTTCCAGAGAATTGCATTAGTAATACAAAATTATCAGATAAATCAAATCTGATTTAAAAAGGAAACACAACACAAAAACCTGGGAGACGTTTGCTTAGCTGAAAAATAGTGAATAACAGTAGTGTAATCAGGGTGGGAGGATTACTGGGGGAAAAAAAAAAAAAAAAAAAAAAGAAAGAAAAATTCCCCCAAGGTCTCCTCAGAGCTATTTTAAGATCTTAGGTCATGAGTTAGGTCATGAGCTTCTTAGGATTTGGTGTGGTATCTGAGTAGACCCTTGGATTATAGATCAGGGCAGGTGCAGAAGACTGTGCTATAAATACTTTTACCCTTAAGGAGTTCACAGATTTCTTGAATGACAAACCAGAAGCATATTCATAATGAAGAGGAAAACTATTAAAATTTTAGAAGAATTTAAAGCTTTATTTTCCAACCTATCACCTCATAGTTCTTGATTATAAAAGCTAAAATGCTCTTCATGCATTCCTTAGAAATGTTATGGAAAACATTTTACAGAGTCACAGCATGTATTTACTAAGCATGACTGGCACGTTCAGGGGTATTTCTGTACTCACTTGCTGCCTCCTGAGCTGTGCAGAGAACTGACCGTCAGAATTCCCGCCTTCTATTTTTGGGCCTTCTCTTGCCTTATGGATGGAGCTTATCTGACCAATTCCCCCGTGGGAAGTTTTGCCATTTATATTCTTCTCTTAAAAATATTGTGACTCAGCTCCCATAATGCAAAACTTTTAGATATTCTTACAGGATAAAATACACTCTATGTAATTGTGCAGCCTGCCTATTTTCATGGCTGTTGTGTTGGTTTTCCAGGTGAATACAGGTTTTTAGATTTCCTATTTTTTTAATGCATGCCACACTCATGTTGCTGTTCCCTTTGTCTAAAACAATTGTTCAGTTTTCCAAGGGTTGCAGGGGTCTCAGAAACCTTTGAGAGCTTAGTCTGTATTTTATTTATACTTGCCTCCCTGGAAGGGAACACTCCACTTTTCAAGTGACACATAGAAGCCTATGAGCTCACTCTGACCTAATTTGAATCGTTAATCATCTTTTTAAGAGGCATGTTTTCATAGAACTGGCATAACCAGTTGTAGTATTAAGTTAGGTGTAATTTCCTGCATATTCTTAAAAAAAAAAAAAATTTAAAAAATCCCTTTGACCAGCCCACTCCATGAGCAAAAAAGCAGATCCTTCTCAAGGCAAATATCTGCCTGTGTCAAGGGATATATAACACGATAGAAACACCATGATGTAAATGATTTCCAGCCTTGCTCTGGGAAACAATACCATATTGTCAGTAAGCCTGAAGTGCAACATCACCTACTCATAGGAGGAGTAGTGAATTTCAAAAGCAGAGCATCATTCTCTGGTCCTTTGTGTTGTCCTGCTTGATTTTCTAAAAAGCATAATTAAAATGACAGAATTCAAAACAAGTGTGGTAGGTACTCCCCAGAAGAAAGAAAGAAAGGAAAAAAAAAAGCATTGATGAGATAGCCACTTTGGTGACAAATGGAAAAAAAAAAAAAGTAACAAGTGACATCACATTACAGATTTGGCATTGTGTCAGAAAAGCAAAGTTTGTGCTGCCTTCTTTTATCAGTCTACAAAAATAATTTGTGTACAGTCTTTCGTCACATATCAATTAAAGAGGGAGAGACTATACAAGCTATTTGATTTCCAAGCCTGTGTTTCTTAGCCAACTGGAACAGAAATTTCCAGGCAATTGTAATCACTAATGAAAGGTACAGCAAGCATGTTTATACATGTCTGAACTTTGCATGTTCTCTATAGGAGGTAAATAAATAAATAACTACCAGCCAGCTTAGCCCCATGGGTACAGGGTCATCTTGATATAAACAAAGCTTACTGAATAGACATTTTCATCTAAGTGGAACCTCAAGATTTTGTTTTTCTGTTGAGGTGATAGCATCTTCCAGGTATTTTTTGAAAAAACTTCTGAGTTCCTTTCCTTCCCCCTGTATCTCATACTTTCTCACGTATCCCAGGGGCTCCCATGTCATGGCTAACATTCTTTTAGAAAAATGGAGCTGTACAGGAATTCTTTAGGAGCTTATCAGCACCACTCCCAAATTAGCCAGACAGGATACTGTTTGTTTAATTTCGCAAGACATTTGCTTTCCCCAAAGCCAGAAGAGCTGTCTCAGTGAATTCCCAGCCATGGTACTCTTCACTTTTTAAGGAATCTTTTGTGGCAGAGGAGCAAGTTCTCCTAAACTAGGAACAAAACATACTGATACATTTCATAATGCAGTCAGATCGTTGAACAATATGTAAGTAGGTATCTTTTAAGTATTCAATATATTTACCTCAGAAAGGCCCTAATCTGTTCTAATTGGCTTCATTGTAAGAGCAAGATAAGTGCAAAGAGAAAAACTACAGCGTTTTCTGTGACTAAATCTGCAGACTTTTTCAATTCTCTCTCGTCTGGTGTTTTTAAATGTTCTGTGACAGTGCAATGCTTTTTATATTTTGATGGGTTTAAATAGTATTTTTTTGGAACTGATAGGGATGAACAATATTGTCTGTGTACAAAAGAGAACTTCACCCTCTAGAAACCTTTTAATTCACGAATTTACCCTTATTTTACTATTAATGCCATAGGAGTTTGGTTATTAAACCAAATGCAGCGAGAAATCACCTTTTAGTAGGTGTAGGCATAAGGAAAGATTGCATTTTGCCAGTGGTCTGCTATGCTCTCCAGTAGCAGCACAGGAGAATCTGAGAATCCCTGGCCCTAGCTGCAAGCCTCTCTGAACTTTGTATAGTTCTTAGCTGAGTTCAGAATACGGCCTTTCTCAGGAGTAAGAGAAGACAGCTGTTGGTCCCAACCCTGATCAGGGAGCTTTGCAGTCTTGTAGAGCTGAAGCTTCATGGTGCAGCTCTTTGAGCTGACTTCCGAGGCTTTCCAAACGCAGCCCGTATTGCCCTGGCAAACACCTCGGGGCAGGAGCTGCGGGACATTCCCTCCTGCTCCGAAGTAACATCCGTTCAGCCGCTCCAGTGACAGCACCAGGGGGGAATTTTCTGCTCCGAGTACTGAGCTCAAACAAAGAGGCTGCTTAATTTTGTCTTTGTGCAACCCAACTCCTCCGGGGCTCGTGTACGTCCTTCTGCTTTCTGCACTGTACGGGGAGCGTGTGTCGTGGGGACTGAGATGGGACTGTGAGAGACCCGCCAGCAGCAAAAATAGGTCTCCGCTTCATTAAACGTTATTTTGTTGATTGTCTCTCACTCTGCTGCCCGTCTCTTGCTGGCGTTGCAGGCAGAGGGTGCAAACCGCCTTTTCAGTCAGCTTCTGTCCCAGCTTCTCCTGAGCTCCATCCCTCTCAGCTCTGGCTACCTCCAGGAGATGGATGGATGTGTGTGTGTGTCCCCCAGCCCCAGCTGAGGGCTTTGGGACTCTGCTCTGCCTTTCCATGTTAGTTCAGTGTTTGAGCCCCTTCTACGTGTAGCAGCGGGGCAGAGCCACACGTCCCAGCCCGGTGCTGCAGAGGCAGGCAGGCGGGGGACAGCCGCTGGCAGCTCTGCCCTGCCCGGCACCGCCTGGGGAGGAGCGGATTCCTCCTGCGCCCCCGAGGGGGCTGCGTCGCCCCTTCCCCTCGATGTGGGTCCCGGCGGAAGCCCTGCCCGCCCACCCTGGGCCTTGTCGCCAAGTCCGATATTCGTGCTCAGCGCTGTACGAGCCCCCTCCCCTGTCTCTGGCCGCCGGGGGGAAGATTTTTAAACGCTTTCATTCCGTACGTGCATGCACTTAACCCCTTACTGCCCCGCCAGCTGCCCCGCAGCCCTGCTCTGATTTCCACGGGTGGGGACGGCTCCAGCACGGGGCTGGTGTCCCCCGGGCGCCCTGCCCGCCCCGAGCAGCAGCGCGGCCACCTCCTTCTTCTCCTCCGCTCCCCGGGCACCGGATTGCTGCCGCCTATTGGTTTTTGGTTTTTTTTTTTCCTCTTCCCAGGAGTAGCAGCGAAAAGTCCCGTCCTGCCTATTTGGAAAAGGGAACAAATTACTCCCCCGCCTTACCTCGCCCATCTCATCCCATATATAGTCATATCTACGGTCAAATGGCAAGCAGCAGCGAATGGGAGCGCTCAGCCTCCGAAAAAAGCCAAGGGGGAGTGAGAGAGGGAAAGGGGTAGGAACGGACGGAGGAAGGAGGGAGGGGAAAAAAAAAAAACCACACCACCCTTCCCAAAAAAGTATTGGATATCTTGAGGAATGCAGTCAGCCCCCTGGGAAAGTACATATCTTTGAGGCGGTCCTTGCCCGCCGCTTGCACTCCGCCGGCGCTCGGTCCCGCACGGATCAGCCCCGCTCCCGCGCCGCTCCCAGAGGGGCCGCGACTTGGGTCTCGGACTCGGAGCCGTCCCGCACGCAGCTTTTCAGGTTTTCCTTTCGTGTGCAGTTCGCGCGGGTTTGTGCCCTAACCCACCGCCGCCATGGATGCCATCAAGAAGAAGATGCAGATGCTGAAACTGGACAAGGAGAACGCCTTGGACAGAGCCGAACAAGCCGAAGCGGATAAGAAAGCAGCGGAGGAAAGAAGCAAACAGGTCTGCACCGAGGGCCCGGGCGCGGCTAGCGCCGGGGCACAAGTTTTCCCAGACGGCTCCTAACTCTCCTTTTTTTTTTTTTTTTTTTTTTTTTTTTTTTTTTTTTTTTTTTTTTTCCCCGATATACCTTCTTGAATTCTTCGCCCCATCCCCCAGCCTTGCAGAACTGGTTGATTTTTCCCTAAGGCAAAACTTCACCCTGGCAGCCCCTGGCTGGAGGTTCCCTGGGGACCACCAGAAGGTTGTTCCCCTCCCCGCACTCAAGCACCCAATCTGGGGAGCAGGGGCCTCTGTACCTTTATCATGGGGGCACGGCTGGGGCAGGCTGCCTCGAGCACCTTGTTAGCAATTGACAGACCTGTTCTGATTTGGCAAGACACCTGAAGCTGTGCACCCCCTCCAGCAGGCTGATTCCAGCTGCCCTCCTCCCCCTTCCAGATGTGCGTCCCATTTTCATGGACTTCTTCGACCCCTTTTGACTGACCCCAAGCCTTTACACCCAGGGCTTTATTCATTTGGGGGAGGGTGGCACATTGGTTGCACATTTCTGGGGGTTCCCACAGGAGGAGGGAGGAAAGGAGAAGGATTTAAAAATTAATTTCCCACTTTTCTAAGCCCAGGGAGAAACATATTTGTGCATTATATTTCCTCTTGTGCACCTAGTTAGAGGATGACATTGTGCAATTGGAAAAGCAATTGCGTGTGACGGAGGATAAAAGGGACGAAGTGCTGGAAGAGCTACACAAGTCTGAGGATAGCCTCCTCTCTGCAGAGGAGAATGCTGCCAAGGTATCGTGCCCTTGTTACAAGCAAAGAGAATCTAACTGTCTCTCCTTCTTTCTCTTTCTCTGTCTGTCTGTCCTTTTCTGTCTCTTCTGCACTTGCACTTCTCCCTTTGCACGATCACGTTGCCTGCTGCACCTTTTCCTGCCCGCCCTCCCCTCTCCACCACTTTCCGCCCGTATCACAGCTGGAGGACGAGCTGGTGGCTCTACAAAAGAAGCTGAAGGCCACTGAAGATGAGCTGGACAAATACTCCGAGTCCCTTAAAGATGCACAGGAAAAGTTGGAACTGGCTGACAAAAAGGCCACAGATGTAAGTTACCCCATCCCTTTCACCACCACCCCGGTAAAGAAATCACAGGCTCCCTCAGCACAGGACATCCAGGACTCCTGCTGAGCACCGCTCCAGAGCTTTGCTGAGGGCAGGGGTCCAGGCATCTCCTGGGCAGGGAAGTGGGAAATGCAGCACTGCCTCCTTGCATGAGGTTTGCACACTATCAGAGGCATTTGATTGGGTTTCTGCTCACTCAGCACGTGCTTTTCATGTGTACTTGTTGATATAGATGTGAAAGTGAAGAAAGGATGGATTGTCTGTTGAGGTGATAGGGGAAATGGCTCAGGCTGAAACACTTGATTGTGAAGAAGAATCAGAAAGTTAATAGAAACTAGATCTAAGAGACAGAGATCCAGAAGAGCAAGGGCTGCTAGTTCTGTCTTCAAGAGAGCTGTTTCTAGGCGTGTGTGTGTTTGAACTGATGCTAGATACTAGTTTGGCTCATTCACTGAGATCCTCTCATAGGCTGTTGCTTGGTACTTTTATTTTTTCCTTGGAAATCACTGAAACTGTTTCACTTGTCAAAGTTCAGTCCTGTGTGAAAGAAAATTGTCTGGAAGATGATACTTGCTAGGTTTGCAGTTCAGTGGACAGAGGTCCTTGGAGCAAGCTGTGAGATATATATAGCTCAGCACTTTATATGGTAATAATGCAAGAGCTTTTGCCTCTCCCAGGCCCTCATCCCACCCACCTGTCTGCCCCTGACATGCAGTTAAAGTACTGCAAGCATGGAAACTTGCAAGTTTATTGTCTTTGGTCCAGATCTCTGTGGCTGATGCTGTACAGTCCAATTCTCCCTGAGTAAATCTTGTGTCTGATTTACAGGTTTAGGTGAAACCACAACAATTCCAAAACAATGACTGACCTTTTCCTATAACTCAGCTTAAAAAAATCTAACCTCAAATCTATAACAAAAAGAGGGCTTGCCACAGATGAAGCAACCAAGGTATTTCAGGGTGGCAAAGGATAGTTTTAAAAGGGAAAATGTTACAAAAAAACAACTTTGTATGAAAGACAACATGCTTTTATCTTACTTTACTTCGAAAATGAGCAAAGGATAAGAAAAGATTTAACTTCAGTGTGGCGTTTAAGTTGTATGACTTTGAAACAGAACTCAAGAAGGTAATGAATTGTAAGTGGGTAGGAACAGGAGAGAGGGGTTCTGTGTATAATGTGGATCAGATGTCTGTCTTCTGGGTATGGCTGCAGAGATGAGAGGCAGCTTTCTAGCAGGACGTTTATTTAACTTGTTCAAAGGAACCTCATATAGATCCAGGGGAGATATTCCTTATAAGGAAAAGTATGCAGACTATTTGGAAATAGCTCGCCTAGGATGAAGGCAAGAGAAATGCTACTAGATTCCCTTTCTGAAATGAAAGGTCTTCCTAACCAACCCCAATGCCATTTTCCTTTGCTGGAAAACTGTTTGAAAGCTAGTTGAAGGTAATTTGCTTTGCAATCTTCCCTCAGGCAGAGGGTAGGCAAGTGTCTGGCTTGTTTTCATTAAGGTAAATGCTGTATTTAATGGTAGGCAGGGAATATGTCTGACGTTTTAAGGACGGCTCTCTTTTTGGGTGATGCAGAGTATCTTTGGGGCATTGCAATTGACCCAGTAGTTGGCCTAGTAGTTTAGATAGTTCCAAGCCTTAGGAAAGAGTCGGTTAGTGGAGGGTGTGCCGGCTTCCTGGGCCGGACTGGCCTTGGACCGGGGGATGAGGAAACCTCATCTCTCCGGGATTACTCACTTGGCAAAAGCCAGGCACATCCCGAGTCCCAGAGTCACCTCACCTGGGAGGGGGCAGCCGCAGCTCCCTCTCTCCCCCCCATGTCTCAGGAGCGAGGCCAACTGCAGCAGCAGCTGGCGGGACAGGGTTTTTCATTTACTTTTTTACGCTCACACCGGGGCGGTTTCGGGAAAAAAAGCCCCGGCCCGCTCCGGTCCGCTCTCACTGCGTCGCCAGGGGGCGCTGCCGGTCCAGCGCGCCCACCTGGCGACGGCACCGCCCGCAGGGCCCCGCTGCCCGCCCGGCACCGCCCGGCCCGGCACCGCCGCAGAGCCCTCTCCCGGCTGGGACCGGCCTCGCCCCGTGCCCTGTTTCCCTGCCCGCCCTGGCGGGACGCCGCGCCGCTCCCTGCTCGGTGCCGGCAGCCCCGCCCCGGTGCGCGGTGCGTTGAGGCGCGGGGGGACTTCCGGGGCTGGGGCGGGTGGAGGGAGGCGGCGCAGGCCGGGCCAGACGCGGGGATGGCGGTGATGAGCTCGCTGGAGGCCGTGCGGAGAAAGATCCGGAGCCTGCAGGAGCAGGCGGACGCCGCCGAGGAGCGGGCGGGCCGGCTGCAGCGGGAAGTAGACCAGGAGCGGGCCCTACGGGAGGAGGTAAGGCAGGGCCGCCACCCAGCTCGGCCCGGCCAGGTTCGGGGGCCGCGGCCCGGTGGGAGCGGGTGGGGACGGGGCGCAGCTGATCCTGGCCGCTTCCCGGCCGGCCGGCGGGTCGGGCGGCTGCTGCCTTCAGCGCCGACGCCGCGGGATGGTTACCTGCCCGGCCCCGGGCCGCGGCCGCTGTCCCCAGCGGGCAGGCCGGGCCGCAGGTGCGGGTGGGGCGCTGCGGGCCGCGGCCTGGTGCCGCACGCCGGTCCGGTCCACCCAGCGGTGCGGTGGGCAGGGGAAGCCGCGGTGCGGAGTAGACCGCACTAGGTCTGCTGGCCAACAGTAAAGCGCTGAGATGGGATGAGGTTGAACTTAGGCAAGGGTGCTGTGCGTTGGGTACTGAGCAAGCTTTTATGGGTTTTATTTAAGTGTCTGTTGTCTGATTGTGCCATCCTAACGAGTTCAGCGGTGGGAGGGCAGCGTGCGGACTGTCGAGAGACGATGTACTTGGGACTGAGTCTGTCATGGCCACATCAGAGTACTTACCCACAGTACCTGAAAACCCCCCGGCAGTGCAGTCCTGTGGCCCCTGTTGCTGTTCATCTGCAGTGTGCTTGGTTTGTCAAAACTCCTGGCTAAGATGGCAGAGGAACAGTAGGCACGGGTTTAGGCAGAGACAATGTAGGTGCGAGTGGCACAGACGCGTGTAGCAGAGGGATGTTGCTATTGGTGGCAGTTACAGCAAAATAATGATAGGGTTGTTGTTTGCCTTGCCACTGACCTTGGGGAATTCTAGTGGCTGTAATTAATGTTTCCTGCTGTAAAACGTACAGTGGCCTTTGTGGTGAATTTAGCGTCTTCAGTGGTTGCATAAAAGTGATGCAAAAGAAAAAAACTGCTTATTGATGTAGTTTATTACAGTAGAAAAAGTGGCGATTGTTTCATTTCCCTATAAAATAGAGCTTTTTACACATTCTGGGCAGCAAACTCAAAAGAAGAGCTTTCTGAGTACTTGCAGGTGATCTACACAAGGGGCAAAACATGGCTCCTTGTGCTTGTGTAACTGCTGCATTCTTGCAATTACTTCACGTACCCATTTTTTTCAGTGAGGAATCATGTCACAGTCATTAACATGTTTCATAAGGGGTTTCTGTCTTCAAAAAAACCCACCTGTACTTGTTTTCTAAGTTTTGTGGAGTACAAGACACCAGTTTTCCTGCTTTCAGTTGCATCTGTTTTTCTAAACAACATTATCTAAACAACATCTAAACAACATTATGTCACCTTTTGTGGTAGGAGTAATGCTGGAGAAGTGATCACAGCTTGCTGGTGAAGTCCTCTTCTTAGAGCTCAGCCATATTGCTATAAGATTAGGATCCAAAAGGTTAATGTTTGTCTCTTCCCTGGAGTTGGTGTATGCTGTGAAGTTCTGCAGTACATTTACATGGTATTTGAATTTTTTGTTTGGAGGAGTTAATGCTGGGGGGTGAGTAAAAGCAGAAAACTGAACTTGCAAGCACATGCAAGACCTGTACCTCCTCTGTAATTCTAACTGTATATGTTGGGGTTTTTTTGTCACAGCTGTGTTTCTGAATGCTTGAGGAAGGAGGCCTTGAGAACACTGCAGCAAGCAAGCTGAGGTGTGAATCTGACCCCTCCCTTAGTGTGATGCCTGACATTACACTGTGGCACGTGGCCACAGGATTGTTTTCGGGTTTTTTTTTGTTTTGGTTCCTGTGCAAGGTACAGATATGCAGACAATGAAAAAGCCAAGGCTGTGGCCAAAACATATCACAGTTTACAGCTTTTGATTGTTAAACCAGATTGTTAGAAGTTCCAGGGCTGTGACTACCAGCCATGGCCTTAAAAACAATCTCTTCTGATTTGAGTCTGTGCATCTTTGGGGGCTGTTGGTAATCACATTTTTGGAATGCATTTTTCTTACTTCTCCTGGGAAGCAGAATTTCTCTTACAGCACTAATAATTAACACCCTCTGGTAACTCTGATAACTCTGGTAACCCTCTGTTCATGTCATTGCTCATTGTAAAAATATGTGCTGTGGCAAAAGCGCAGGAGTTTATGTTTGTCTGTTAGCTGTGGGAGTGCCCCTTAATGTCACTAGGGTTTTTTCCTTCCTTACCATATAAGGAGAGAAGTCCTGCTTTGCAGAAGAATAACTTGGGCCATATAAGGCTGGCTGGTCAACCCTTGCTGGAGCAGGAAGTAAAAAATTGAACTTTAGCCACCCTCTGTTTTCTAAGCATACTGTATGCTCTTATCACAATGAGGAGTCTTGACATGATAATAATTAACTTGTAACATTACACGTTTCCAAAGGGTAGCATTTATGAAAAGTTGTTTTCTTTTGAGAATGTTCAAATTCTTACTGCTTATAGCCAGAAGTCTGAGAATAAGGTTTGGAGTACTACTGCTTGATTACATAGCTGAAGATTTTATATTGGGCTTATATTGTGGATCTCTAAGGATGCAGTCTCATCTGCTTTTGGTTATACATGCCCAGTACTCATTAATGTTCATATCTATCTATCTATCTATCTATAGATTTGCTTTCCTGTGTACGTGTTACTTCCAATCATTCTAGTGGTGCATTCTAGACTGTTTTGTTGAAGGTTGTTTAATTGTCTGGTGTGCAAGTTACTCTTATTTATGGTATGTACAAAATTTGAGCTGTGGCTGGCTCTATCCAGCTGCTCCTGGTTAGTAAAGGCAAAAACTAAGTTCTCTGACCTTTTAATTGAAGTACCAAACTGATACTTATGGTATCTGTTTTTGATAGTTGGTTCTCCCCTGCCTCAACTAGACATCATCAGAAATTCATCTGTGAAATTCCTCATATGTAGCAAGATCGTTTTAAGTGCTAGTGAAGAGAAACTGTTATTCTTGGAAGTAATTAACTTCTTAGAATAATGACCTTTTAGATCTGTATTTTGCAGTTAATATCCTTGTGGAAGAAATAAGCTTTAATAATGAGGTTACTACGACAAGGCTGTTGCAGAATTTACTCTACAGCTTAAGCAAGTGTAAGGTTTGACAACATCAGCAGTAAAAGCCTGTAAAAATAAGAGGCAGATGAGGTGCAAGTGTTATACAGAAGATTAAGGTAACAGGTAATGCAAGAGAGGCAAATCTGGGGCAAGTTTGAGGGGGTGGAAATTTAATGTTTTAGGCAATTGGCCCTTCTGAGATGAAGCCTCTGCCTGTGTCTTCCTCGTCAACTCTTGCCTGTAAGCAAAACTTGTGTATTTGGGCATCTCTTGGATATTCTCATGCTCTCTCCATGTCAGTTGTCTTATTACAAATGCCAGAATGTCTAGAAGTATTTTTGCATATTTACACTGAAATCTTGTGGAACTCAAGGAAATACTGCGACAGTTCTTATAGCAAGAGATCATAAATAAAGGGGTGGTAAGCTTGAGCTTAAATAAGGGGGAGGGGCAATATTACAATGGACTAATGTCAGCAAATACAATAACAGAAAATATTTGGGGTACAATTCTTCCAGTGCAATTTTCTCTAGTACAAACCGTACAGTCCTCAATGTGCTTTGTTTAAAGGAATCATTAATCACTTTTTCCTCTGTTATGAAATAACTTCACAATTCAGTTAGCCATGTACCTCTCTTGTGTATGGGTGCTGTGGTGGATGAAGTCAGAAATTAATGAAGTGCTGTGAAATGGCACTAGCAGGTACTTGGGCTAACCTAGAAGAGGTGATGTGTGCCTTATTGTGACTTCATTTCTGTTCTTCCTGTGCTAGGCTGAGAGCGACGTGGCTTCTCTCAACAGACGCATCCAGCTGGTTGAGGAAGAGTTGGATCGGGCTCAGGAGCGCTTGGCTACTGCCCTGCAGAAGCTGGAGGAGGCTGAGAAGGCTGCAGATGAGAGTGAGAGGTGGGTGGGGCAGCTCTTGAATGGATTGTTACTCTTCTGACAAAGATGGTAATTGCCAGGGTGTGGGTTAGGGAAACATGAAACCACTCCTATGTCACTGAGCATATGTAATCCACTCTTCCTTTGCCTGCCTGGACTTCAGTTACATCTTGTCTGGGAGGACTTCAGTTACAGCTTGTCCAAAATGTGTAGGCTTGGATTCTTTTTCTTGCTTTGGTTGTGAAGGTATGATTTAAGTGCAGTAAGGCTTTCAATGTATCATACCACATCCTGGGAAAACTGCTTGGCCCAACCCAGGCTTTTCTATTTGGATGACAGCTTTTTGAAGATGATGTGTGCTCTAATGCTCTCGGGTGATTCTTGATTTCATTGTGGGTAGAAAATCTCCCCTGGACAATAGCAAAGTTATTGGCTGGAAAAGGCTTTGGTTCTCCTGATGGTAAGATTGGTACATGGAGGTGAGCAAAGGGGAGAGAGAGCGTGATAATTCATTCAGATTTAGACAGGGATTTCCAGAAGTACATAACATAAGTTAGGAACTCAAGATTTGTGGCTTTGAAAGATCTCTCTTCTACAAATTGTATTTCGTGTCTATGGTAGTACCTTTTATTGGGAAAGAATCCTACATAATGTGCATAGGGATTTCTGCCTCACTAGTAATGCAGCTTGTTGAACTGAAAAGCACTTGAGATTCACAGTGCATTGTGAAATAGTCAAGAGAATTTGGATCAAACATGCATGGAAGGGGCAATATGCAAAGTTTCCTGTTCTGAAGGAGTTAAATTATGTTTATGCAGAGCACAGAAAGCTTCAGTGCTCTAGGGCTCTGACATGGCAAAACTCTATTTAGCCCGTAAACATAATGTGTGTCAGTCCTGCAGGGGCTGTAACATGCTGTTTCAAGTTGAGTGTAAAAGCACAGATGTCTTTAGTCATCTTATTAGGTCTTTAAAAGCAAGACCCTTTGCTTATCTTTCTATCACATCAGTTTTCCTTCAATTTAAAATGAAAAAGAATAGTACAACTGAACTGTGGTGAGACCTAAACAAATTAAACTTCTTTCCTCCTAAGACATGCTTCTTTCCTTTGAACTTCTGGAGCATGAATGCACAGGGCTAGATCTGTGGTGTGATGAATCAAGTGTCTGATGTACTTCTTTCACCTCAGTACACCTGCCTGAAAGTTGCACTCCAGTAGTAGTAGAGCTAAAGATAAACTGGCAAGCCCTGAACTTTGCATTTCCTGTTTTTCACATCTTTCAGAGGAATGAAGGTCATTGAAAACAGAGCCCAGAAGGATGAGGAGAAAATGGAAATCCAAGAGATCCAGCTTAAAGAAGCAAAGCACATTGCTGAAGAGGCTGACCGCAAGTATGAAGAGGTCAGTTCTTGAGTGCAGGTCATCTGTTTATAAAGCCCCTTAGGCTGTGCCTGTTACTCCTTTTTTTTTTTTTTTTTTTTTCCCTCCTTTTAAACTCAAAAGATCACAATAATGAAGATGTCACATAATCAAAACACGTGTTGACCAAAAAATGGGAAGAGTCACACATGCTGTTGAAATTTGCAGGTTCTAGGAACAGGTGACATGTACTGCAGCAACATTATGTCCCTGATTGTCATTTGCCTTTTCTTGTAGGTGGCTCGTAAGCTTGTGATCATTGAGAGTGACCTGGAGCGGGCTGAAGAACGTGCTGAGCTATCAGAAAGGTAAGTGCTGAATTTTGTGAGGTGCTACAAGACAACTGTAACAGCATGAAACATGGGCAGTACACTGTGTGTTCAGCTCAGAGATATGTTTTGCTTGTTTAATGGTTGAAATAAATGGTCAAAGCCAAGTAAATGTGTTCATATGTGTGTGCGCGTGTTTTGTCACTGCATGCTGTACCTGCGCACTGATTTTGTGAATGGCTTTTGTGCATTTCATGTGTTCACTAACAGCCAAGTCCGACAGCTGGAAGAACAGTTAAGAATAATGGATCAGGCCTTGAAAGCATTAATGGCTGCAGAGGTTAAGGTACTGATACTAATAAAGAGTTTTTAGGTTTAACTGCAACCCAAGACTTCCATAGCTGATTAGCTCACTCAGTAGTACCAAATAGTGCTCACTACACTCTCCACTCTCTTTGCATCTTGCTTTGGTGTTTTCTTTGGTCTCTTTTTTGTTTGTTTATTCATTTTTATCTTTAAAACTGATCTCTTGTGCAGCCAAAAAGAAGCTGAACTGTCTCATGTGTAAAGGCTTTGGCAATATTTCTGTGTAAGCCTAGGGCTGTAGAGAATTTCTGTCTAGTCATCGTCTTAATGTACGCTTGCAATTGAATTTGACATCAAAAAGAGTCACTTTGAATCTGTGACAGATTCAGCTGCTTTTGAGGCATTCTTTTGCTCTGTAATTATTTTCATTTTTCTCTATCTTTTCCCCCTGTTTTCTTCTGTTTCTTTTGCTTGACTGAATCTTCCATCCGCCCCTTTCCTGCCTTCCTTCCGAAATAACAGCAAATGTGCTGAGCTTGAAGAGGAGTTGAAAACTGTGACCAACAACCTGAAGTCGCTGGAGGCTCAGGCTGAGAAGGTAGGCTAGAGACTTATGTGAGAATGTGTCCCCTTCATTGTCATCTGGATTGGCCCATAGGGTTCTCCTCATATGCTGATTACTTTGCAGTGTTTCAGCAAAGCCACTGTCAGCAGAAACATTTGGACCTACTACTCAATTTGTATTTGGCTCTTACCAGAACCTACCTTTCCTTCTAGTTCCAAATAGGTCAGTATTATTTGGCCACATGTTCTGTTAAGTAGTCTTGACAGGATTAAATATTACTTATAGAATGTCCCTCGAAATGCCACTTGTGTGCTAAATTCAAATTTCTCCAAGTGACCCTCCTCTTTTGAATGGTAGTACTCAGTTCTACTCAACATTTCCCACTTGGTAGCACTGGAATGTAACTCGAGGGAAATTAGACCCTTGTAATAAACTGAATCACCATAGTCTGTTAAGTGAACCTAATATATTTATACCCATGTTGGTTTCTTGTATATGGTAGATCTCTTAGAAGAGAGTCTTGAACGTGGGGGGATTTTTTTTGTGTATTTATAATACTTGGTCTAATACAAGCCATTCTCTTTCTAATTACAGTACTCACAGAAAGAAGACAAATATGAAGAGGAGATTAAAGTCCTGACTGACAAACTGAAGGAGGTAAAATCAGAGCAATCAAATCTTTACAACAGATCTTCCAATGCAACTTTGAGTCCTTCATTATAAACACTACTTTGACGCTCCATAGAGGAACGTGTAATTTCAGAGACAGTTCAGTGTTACATTTCTCTCCTGAAAATTATGATCAATTTATTATTTGCCTCCTCTCATTTTATTTTTCTCCTCATTTAAATTGTTGCTCCTCTATTCATAAATACTTTGTGTGCATTTCCTGAAGTAGCATGCATTTGTCTTGGCTTCAGGCTGAAACCCGTGCTGAATTTGCTGAGAGGTCAGTAACCAAGCTGGAGAAGAGCATTGATGACCTAGAAGGTATGGAATTTTGTTTTTCTCACTTACTGTGGAAATACAGATCTTTTATTCTCTGGTTGTTTTTTTGTTTGTTTTTTTTTTTCAGTACCTACTTCTACTCACCTGACTTGTCCCACTTATATAAATGGGTCTGCATAAAGAGTAAAATAAGGAAAATATTTTCCAGTTGAAATGAGTTGGTTATTTAAATGTTTCAGATGAACAGAGTTTTGCTCTTGCTTGTTCCTTTTCCTGTCATGCTCTCAAGACTCCTTTTGTTTTTTTTACTTTGTACTCTTCTACTTGTAGGTATATAAATGTATAGGGTAAGTGATTAGATAATAAGTACTATAATTGTTACCTTACTAAAAGCTGATGAAAAGCTATGTTCTTTTTAAAAGTAATTAGGAATGTAGCAAGCTAACCTAATGTATTACTGTGAGGAAGTGCATGTCAGGGCAGGCACTTTGTGGCATAGGCCAGCTGCTGTTTTTGAGTAAAGCAACTGGATTGTACACATAATCAGTTGGCCAGTATATTTAACTTCAGGGAGTTGGTTTTAAGGTCTTGATAAAACTTTGAGAACTGCAGTGGAATAGTAGGATGTGCTTTCTCCCTCTAGAGAAAAAAATTTGGTAGTGCTTTGAAGTTCAGTTACATGGAATTCACTATCCAGATGCATTACACTAAGTTTAGGATTTTAAGAAGCTTGATTTTTTAGTATGGTAGGCTGACTTCTGCCTAAAGGGTATAAAGTATCTAATTAGTTTCTGAAAACATATTATCACAGAGTCAGGAAGGAAGCAGAGAAAAAAGATAAGTGTTTAGAATGAACAAAAGTCACTGTAAGAAACTGAGTTTATAACATCATACAAATCAGGGTGGTTTTTTTTACAAAAAAAAAAAAAGTGGTAGAAAACAAATGGTAGCATCCTCCTTGAGCCCCGTTTTTAATTTTTTCTCCTTGGCTCCTTTGTGCCTCCTAACATGTACTAAGTCAGAACCTGAGAGCATCCAAACATGGATTTTGTTTCCCTTGTATGCTTTCTCTCCTTCATTTTCTCTGTCTCACCCCCAGCCCAACTGGTGGTGCAGTTAATGAGCTTGTCATATCAAACTATTCATTGATGATTATTTTTTTTAGTTCTCTAATTTTGTAATTTTTATTTTATCTGTTGCAACACCTGCTTTCTGTGCGCTCTTCCCTTTTCCCACGGCTTCTGGATGGTGTCCCCTGCCACCACCTTCACCTTCCATCCTGCGATCACCCTCCATTTCCTTGCACACCTCTGCCTTCCCCTGGGGGAACGTTAGATGAGCTATATGCTCAGAAACTGAAGTACAAAGCCATCAGTGAGGAGCTGGACCACGCTCTCAACGATATGACTTCCATGTAAATGTCTTCCCAGCTTGTGCCTGCTTCCCTGCCTTCACTGATTGCGCAGTTCCAGCCTTTGTGAAATTACACTCCCCCTGTAGAGTTTCTTTAGCCAGACTAGGTGTACAAAATACCATGAACAATTTCTTTACCGTGGCAGAGTGTGGGTGAGTGTTTTGCCTAGCCTGGTAAATACTCATGGTGATTTTGTAAGCTGCCTGATAAGCTCGTGTTTACTTTTTCATTCTGTATCTGTGATCCTTGTATCTTGTGGTTGCCCTTTGCTTGTAGCTCTGCAGTTATCCTTTTGGTTTACCTCTGTTCAAGCATTGTCTACCCAGCCAATCATGTTCAGTTTACCAAAGAAATTTGCCTCTGTACATTTGCATCCAGAGCATATTCTTCTGCTGTCACAGTTTTTCTCTGGCAAAGTTTCTACAAAAGTTAAAAAAAAACTTATATTCAGCTGTATTCTCTATTAATGGCAGTAGAAAGTTTTTATCTTAATTTCCTTGACTGCTCAGAAAATTTCAGCTGGTATCACGAAATTACAGTTGTGGAAGTCAATTTAAAATACCTTGTCATTTAAACCCATAAAAATGACATGTGAATTGTAGGTTGCTTCTGCATATTTTGTGAAGGCTAGTGGAAATTTAATTTGCATATACCAGAACTCAAGTGATAATATTCACTTGAGTCATAAGGAATAAAGATATACTAGGCAGCAGGAAAGCAGAAGAGTGATCAGTTATGAGGTGTGAGTTGTCCATTCAGTGTTCCATCAACCTGAAACTGAACAGAGGTCAGCTGTGCTGAATCCAGTTTCCCATGCACACATCTTTCACTTGCATGAACCCTGCACAGTTGAATGGGAAAGAGGAGGAGTTGTGCTCCTGTGCTTGTGAGGTGTGATGTTTAGTCCCAGTGTTTCTTTTTGGAAGTTAGCATGTTTTCAGCAAGACATAAGCTTTGCTTAGGGCTTGAAATATATTTTGATGCACCATATTTTAAATAATGTTGGTTTGCTTTTTTCCCAACCCTATATCTGTTCATTACTTCCCAGCTTTTGAGTAGGGGTCTAATGTTGTCTACTATGTGTGCTTTGTGTTTTTATATTTATTTTTCAGTTCTCCACCCACCCCCCTAACATATGCTTTTCTTCAATGGCTTATCAAGCAGATAGATTTACTTTTTCTTCCTCTGTGCACAGAGATTACAGTATTTCTTGTATTTGGCTATTTCTAAGTGGAAAACAGACTTTAAAATGTATTCTACTGGTACATGAGGACTTAACTTTAGCATTCTGGTCCCAGCATGGTTTCTATAGTAGTTGTCTTGGCATGTTGGGCTTTGCTGTGCTGTTGCTTTTTTTTTTTTTTTCTTTTTTTCTTTTTTTGGGCGGGGGGAGGAGTCTTTACTGCACCTTTTTTATTTTCTACCTCATCTCACTTTTTCTTTTTATGCAGATAATTTTCTTTGCTTCACTTCTCCAAAGATATCTTCATCGGGTTGGATAAAACATCTTTCCAAGCTCTGGATGTTTCATGGGCTCATTGTCCTGTTTTCTAGCTTAGCTGACTCTGTTCCTTTAGCACCTGCCTCAGAACATTCTCTGCTTGTGCTCTGCTGTACAGAAATTCTTCATCTCTCAATGTAAAATAAACATCCCAGCTGTATCCCTTTTGCTATTCCCTTGCCTTTTATTTATTTAAATAACTATATAAGTTATTAATAAAAATTGGTATTTTGCTGTTAGGGATTTACCATTTTTCTGGTGTTTCCATTTTCTTCTGCCAGCACTTTAGCCTGAATGTTGACAATGCAAAGCCTGTGATAGTCTCTGGGTTAAGAGTACTACTTTTGGTATTTGGAGATCAGAACTGACCAGTTATGGTCTTAGTCTTTCTCGAAATCTGATGCAGATAGAATGACAAATATACATAATGCAAATTTTTCCAGTTTTATTGTTGGGCAAGAATCTGCAAGAACACTACTTCCTTGGGCTCACTTGGTGATGAGAGTGTGGCTGAGAGAGCAGTTAAGTCCTTGACTCCAGATTTTTCACTAAAGTCTGAAATTTTCTCCTAGCTTGATGCTGGAGACTTTGTCTTTTTATAAATATGATTTTTCTTTAACATAAAATTTGAGACAGATCTGAAAAGGCACTAGAAAACACCTTTGATTTCTTTTTTCCACCCAAAAGTTGTCCTTTAAATTTCTTGCAAAAAATTTTTCTCCTCTTTCATACCTTGGTTGCTTGCTAACTTTTTGTTTCTTTTTTGTCAATATACTTCTCTTCAGTGGTATGATAGGATTGGAAGTTTGGCATGGAGATTTCCTTAGCTTTCCAGTCATGCTTAGCTTACTTGTGAGTTTGAATTGCATAATCATGAGAGATTTCAGAACTGGATTAGGAAAATTCTCATCATTACAGTAATAATGAAATGAATCTGCTGTAAAGTGGAACATACAGATATCAGTTCACATTCAAGCGAATCCGGGTAGACAGGATTGATTTCTGTTTATGCCTTTCACTGTATTTATTGCTGAAGTTCCTAAATCACCACAGCTAAATAAACTCATCATAGCATAGCTGAGTTTTAGCTTCTAGCTTGTAGAATAATATAAATATTACTGTGTTGTTAAAACTTCAAGATTATTCAGCAGTGCAGTTAAGGCTAGATTTCTTCCCCTTCCCAAAACCTGTTTCCCAAATAAGACTTGCAGGTGTCTGTATTGTCCACCCCCCTGCTATCCTCAGAAAATTTTGTCTCAACACAGCTTTTTATCCTGTGACAGTCCTAATGTTCTGGGCTATGGGGAGGAGCCCAAGTGCAGGATATGTATCAGCAGTCACAGGTACTTCAGGTAATTGAAGGTCAATAACTTCCTTCTCAGCATTTGAGATACAGTAAGTGGTTATTGCAGCTGAGAAGTAAAATGTTTACTGTGGAGGTTAACCAAATGTAGAGGATGAGCATTTGTAAAATGACTGAAGCTAACATGGTTAACTTCACAAATGCAGGAGTTCTGGGGAATGTGGTCAGCTGTCACTTGTCAGCTGAGCCAGAGTAATTTATGCTACTGCAACTCCAACCCTTTTTTTCTTGGTGTGTTTTGGTTGTTTTTTCCCCCTCAGTTCCTTGCAATGTTCTTGTTCCTTAAGGGAAGTGAAAAAAGCAAAATCTTACGTAGGAACTTTTAAACACAGTGACTTTGAATGTCAGTACCAAAATCTTCCCTTTTTTCTGCAAACACACATGATCAGCTCTGCATGGGAGGGTCATGAACTGCTAGACAGAATACTGGAAATGGGCAGTGCAATGCAGATACCTGGGTGGCTGCAGGCAGAATTTCTACCTGGCTCTGCTGTGCTGATCCTGGCTCCACAGAGGTGGTATGGTTTCTCACTGCAGCATATTCTGACCTGTGCATTATTTGTACATCCCAGGAGGCCTGGCCATGGCTAGTCATGTCTGTGCAGCTTGTTGGCAGGAGCCTGGCTCTGATGTCCCATTCTGGCTCTCTGCTGAGACTGAGCCTCACCAGAGCTTGGGCTCCCTGCTTGGCCTAAGGTCTTGGCTCTACCCCCTGGTAAATGGCAACATAGAGAGTCTGCCTGTAGGTAACTGAGGGCTGACTGTAGGTAGACTCAGTAAATGCTTTCCATGCTTTACCTGGAGGTTTTAGTCCTGTTTTTGATGTTGAGAAATACTTTAAATCTCTGGCTCAATTAAAGAGAGGAGTTTTCTGTAATGAAGGTAAGCACCAAGTTCTTGGTTCAAATTAGGTTGTCATTTTTTAATAACAGCTAAATATGCTTTGCCAAGCAAAATGAAATCTTAGGTGCTCTGAGGTTTTGATGTTGTGATATGTGATGTTCCAGCCCAAACCATGCTGTGATTATCCTGAAAAGAGAGACAAAACCCAGTTGTTAGCAGTCCAGGATCAGACCTCTGAAATGTGCCCTGGTTTTACTGAGCTGGTTGTTGGTGTTTGGGCTGGGAAGGAGGCCACAAGGAGTAGCTGCTCACTGCACAAGTATGTCCTACAGACCATCTGGCAGGACAGCTTTGTTATTGCTGTGTCCAGAGCCTGCAAGGGAAGAGGTTTTCTGTGGAAGCTGTTAGGAATCTTGTGGAAAAGAATCAGAAACACTCGTTTCCTGTAGGGGAATTATCTGTGATCAAGAGGTCAGGACCACAGTTTGAATCTAGACTATTGAGAAGAATATGGACAGTTTGAGAAAACAAGACAGTCAAAACCCAAGATGGAACCTTCTTTCACTCTGCAGAACAACTCTCACTGAATGCACACCACAGCATAGCTGTGGCTGTTCTCTTTGACCACAAATGTGAACCATCCTCTCCATGCTTCCATTTCATTTTCACTCAGTGTTTGGGTTAGGTTTTTTATGAAATAAAATTGGACAACTTAAAGGTATTGAAATGTGTTGATACCAGTAACAGAAATATGTTTCCCTACCAAAAAAACAATTTCAGTTTATCAGATTTCCCAGGAAAGGAGTAGGGGCTGAGTCAGACCTAGTGGTAGCTGGCTACTAGCATCTCTCCTGCCCTCACATATCCTGGTTGTGACATAGTTGCACTGAAAGATGAAGTTTCACCACAGCTTAAATAGCTTAGAAAGAAAAATGTTTCTCATAAAACAAATCTTCCACGTTTTGTACATAAAGATAAAAGCAGGAGTTGTTTTTTCCAGGAATACGTCTACAGTTGTTCCATTTCTGTTCCCAACCTGTCTCACAGCTGTTCCCCACAGCAGGAGTCTTAGCCAGTTTTTATAAAGGTTATAATGGCTGTTCCTTGGAGTAGCTATTTAATTACTAGAGTTCTAGAAACAAAGGTAAAATATTTCTGTTTGTTACTGAACTGTCTGTGGTGTGACCAGTTTCTTTAATAACTCTTATTTAACTGTTTTCTCTGTCTAATCTGTCTTCATTCTGCCTCTTTTTTCCCTTCTAACCTGCTTGCTGCCTGTACAGACCAACTCTACCAGCAACTTGAGCAAAACAGTCGCCTAACTAATGAACTAAAGCTGGCATTGAATGAGGATTAAACTTTAGTGTGACTTTATTAACTGGTTTAAAAATGCCAACTTCCAAATTTCTTTAAGAATGAATCAGTAAATATAGAAATGAACAAGAAACCTAGAAATTTATTTATTTTTTATCAAGCTGTTGATTCTGTGGGAAATTAATGGATTACATTCTCAGCTTCTGTTGGAAAAGCATGAAAATGCTTCTTCTGGATGAAGCTTTTCATTGTCTTTATACACATCCACTTTGGAGGAGAACAGTAAGCTCTTTGGCTGTGCAAGAGATGCTTTCCACATCAGTTAATAGCTACAGCATAAGCTGGCAGTATCCAAAAAGTAGCAGCCTGCTTTGTAGAGGGACACTCAGTTTACCTGAGACCATGAATTGGCCCTGAAATTTTTACTAGAACATGGGCAGAAGAAAAATACTTGCCAGGATTCTTATGTCCATGTTTCAGAACAGACATAAAAGATAGTTATAGCTGTTTTGTTATCTGGAGACTAAGGCAATATTATGAATTGAGCTTGTATTTGTCTTAAAAAATAAACAACACAACCAAAACCAGACAAACAAGCTAGGAATGGGAGCTCCATCTGAAAACACACGGTCAGTTTAAAGGTATGGTTGCATTAGTATGAAGTTACTATCACTGGATTCTGGTAGGTTGCAGCTATAGAACATTGTGCTCATTTATTGTATTAAATAAGTGTGTTAAATGACTCTTCTATAAAGTGTGCATGCAACATAAAACTACTAACTTTGATTTTATGTTCTAGGAAAAAAAAATTCTTAACAGTCACTTCACTGAAGAAGAGATTAGTTTTAATTTTTATGTTCTTTGCAAGTTCTGAATTAAACTTACAAGTATCACTCTGCAAAGAACTTTGTTGTTTTCTTTATTGCCCTATAAAAAAAAAAAAAAAACAATTAAAAAAAAAGAGTTATTCATTACCCTATAACCTCATAACCAGAAGCTTCCAGAACATGGAAAAATTGCAGCTCTGTTGACAGTGCATTTTCTTAACAAATGTGCCTGTAAACAGTCCTAAACTTGCATTACTTGTCATTTGATTTATGAATTTGGAATTCCCTCTTGTTGTGTTGTCTGGGGGCATCGGTTTTTATGTGCATGCACATTTCTTAACTTTCTAAACCCTCCAACAGAAATGATGATTGCATGCCTTCATGTTTTATGAATCAGTGCCTCCAAAGAACTGCTATTCATGTTTTAATTTTCTAATCCCACAACAGAGAAAGTGGCGCATGCCAAAGAAGAAAACCTTAGTATGCATGTGATGCTGGATCAAACTTTACTGGAGTTAAACAACATGTGAAAACCTTCTTAGCAGCAACCACATTGTTTGTTTTATTACTTTTACACCTGCTTGCCGTGAAACCCCATAAATATGTTTTTAGTTTCACCACAGTCACAAGAACATCTGCTAAATTATCAGGCAGGGGTCAGGGAAACACCAAAATGGGCAAGCCATATGCGGGTTAAGCTTATTACATTATGGTTTAAATGTGCCATTTCCCAACAAAAATGTTACCTACACTTTGTAGAGAGTTCAGCAATTCAGTATACTTAGTCTTTTGAAGAATCCTGGCTGTGGCAGAAAGTGTCCCACCTCAAGTGCCAACTACAATTTTTAACAAGAAGAATGACTCGTGTTCAAGAGACATCAGGTGGAAAATGGTGCTACTTTGAACACAAGGTTCTGCTAAAGTCTTGTTTGAAACCAGACAAGTCAGGACTTGTCTAGTACAGTAATTTATTTTTAGCAGAATTTTGCTGATCTGTAAGGATTTGGACTTTCTATGCCTTCTGATTCACTGAAATGAAGGTATGTAAGCAACAGAGAAAAGTGAAGGCTTCTAGAGATTTTAAATTGTGTTCTTGCAACTCAATACAGAAGTGTAGGTCAGCATTTCACCTTGAGTATTCATTCAATTGTATTTTTCATGTTGAAATGAAAGATTCAATAAATTCAGGAGAAAACATAAATTTGGAAGAGATTGTTTTAAAATGTATTATTCATGTGGATTTGGGGGGAGGGGGAGGAATTTATAGACTGGTATTCGCCTCACTTTTTTTTCACACTTTCTTTGAGCAGTTTGAAAAGTATACCTGTATGTAAACATTGTATAATGATATGGAATAAAATGCACATTTTAGGACATTTTTTAAATTTTGCTCTCCTGTGATTTGTTTTCCATCCCATTAGCTTTCTGTGTATCGCTGTGTAAATCCTCACATGTGCAATGACTCTCATTGGGGTGCACTGTTAACACACTGTATAAAAATGCTGTGAAAAGCTGTGGTTTGGACTGATGTGGATGTGCAGCTGCTAAGAGGGGCCCTTGGAGGGCCACATTGCAGGAGCCTGTCCACCACTTGATTGTCTTCCCAGGTGGGTGCAGAATGCAACTGTGTCCCCTCATAGATCATAGAGCTTCCAAAATTATTCATTGTTGACCAAAACTGTTCTCAAGTATATCATTGCAGAACTCCATAGATGTCTGAAGGAAATGAGCCCTAAAGGCCATGCTTTTGGAAACTCTGCCATGTATTCCTCTATCTTACATGCTAATATGTGTTAATTTACTTTGATGCAGTGATAAACCTTTAAAAATGATATGTCAAGTTCGTCAGAAATAATTTAATGCAATTTTTCGATACTGGTTGCTAATTTCTACATGTGTAGGTATCTTTATTAGAATTTTGAGATCTGTCAATGAATAACTGAAGAACTTAAAAAATAATTCTTCTTCCTTGTTTTTCTATAGTACGTTGCTGAAAGTTGATGCTGTCCATCCTTCTAGCAGCAAGGAGCTCAGTAGGAGACAGTTATAGATATGCTTCCAGATCATCTAACCATCTCCAGTAGCAGACCCTTAGCAAGCAGGTGAAAACAAGTGACTTTCTTAGCAGGTGGTATAGTGGTGAAAGGCTAAAATAATACATAATGATTTCAGGTAAAAAGGGAGTTGGAGAGGGAAGATGTACTGCTGTGAGTTTCTGGCTTTTTTTGATTGTGTTAAAAGGGAGAACTGAGTAACATTACAAGCTTTTGCATGGTTCTTTGGCTTCTGCCAAGTCATCCTGAATGAAAAGGATGAGAGCCCAGGCTTTGCCTTTCCCTTTAAGTGTTTTTGGCAAGGAAAATGCATGTTACAAGGCTCCTAGCGTGCCTTAAGCTTAAACTGGAGGCCAACAGTCTAAAGCTCCAAGTAAGAGTTGGGCAGAGGTAAGTTATTCTTATCTTTCTCCTCATTTAGTAGGATGAGATGTCAGTTAATTGGGCTTTTAAGAGTCGAAGCATCTCTGTGCTTGTGGCTCAGAGCAGTGCTGCCAGTCAGTAGGGCTGAAGGGCTGTGCTGTGAAGTAGTTTATAGGGCAGGGCCCAAGGCCACCCAGAGAGTGCTGGGAGCTGAACAGAGGAATTCCTGGCACTTGGCCATGAGTCTTGCAAAGCTGAGTGTGCTGCCTGCTCCACTGGATTGCTTTTATGGTCCCATGGCCTGTGCTTGGGTCTTTAGTAATGTGTCTGAGTGAGGTCAGATCCTTTGCTGCTTAAAATCAATTGCTTTCCAGGAGCCCACAAACTGCTTTGTGTTTTGGAGAATCTGAATTCACATCATACTGTGTGAAGGGTAAGGAGGAGGCTGTGGTTTTAATGTCTCTTAATGAGGTCATGTCATCATTAATCGGGCAAGCATGTGCAAGCAAGGAGCTAAGAATTAAATCTTGGGAAAAAAAAATAAATCTGTAAAATGGATTACCCTGAAGTGTGCTGTTACAGATTAATCCATAAACCTTCATAATAGGTAAATAAAAGTTTTCCAGTTCCAAGGAGGGCTGAAGTGAGCAGTGAACATAATGGTGAATCATAACAAGTGGCTTTTTTTGCTGAGGTGTAGCAGATCCATAGGCTGGAGCAGAAAAATCTGTTTCTACTGTTTCTGTCATAAGCCACTACCCATTATGGATTCTTTGCATACAGTGGCTAATCAGGCAAAGTTCAGTGAAGATAGAAAGTATTGGCTCATAAAGATAGATAAATTTGGCTCAGCTTTAGCAGCTTTCCCCACAAATGGGAAACTTCCTCTTGCAGCCACTTTGCCCATCTTGATACAAATTTGTTAAATTACAGAATGCTGAATCAATCAGCATTTCTCAAAATGCAAATTCTCGGTCTGTAGAGCTGCTTACCCTTTTCTTCACTGCAAAAACACATATAGCAGTTGGAAATATACCATTACTGTATAGCTGTGGTATGTAATTTCTTGGTTGGTTTGTGAGTTGTCATCAAAATGAAATCAGTTGTTCTGAGAGGACCAGAACTGGCAAAACCTGCCCTCTTGCAGATTCATGTTGGTTGGAAATTTGCAGTGAATTTTTTTTCAGATACTGAGACATTTGTATTGTCTCTTGCAGCTTCATGGGATTTCTGTAATGTAGAAAAATGTGCTGCAGGTGCCACCTTTCTATCAGGCAGCTCTCAGGCCTCTCCTTTCTATCTTAATGGCTCCTTACATTCACAGAACTTGCAGAAATGTAATTTTCCCTTTAGAGTCTTGTGCGATCAAAACTAGCCTAGTCAGTTCAAGAGCTGCTGAATGGGATCAGAGACAGAAACAGAAATGACATATAAATCCCTTTTCTTTAAGAAACAAGACTAAAACAGTAGTCTGCACCTTCAGAGCACTGCCTCTTGGAGCTCTAGTACCTGAGCAAAAAATCTGTAAGGAATTATGCATATTAACCCATTTCTGCTGTCATTGATGCTACTCAAAGTCTGGGTAAAGTTGGTAAACCTCACTTTTATTAACTGTACTGTTAATATTGTAGGAATATCTGTAACACTGGTTACAGATATCTGTGACTGCTGTCATGTGGCAGCAAAAGAAGAGAGTGATTAAATTACTAAGACATTTTTTAAAGGGTGGAGGAGAACTACTTTTTACATGGCTCAGCAGATGGAGAAAATACAGTGTTTTTTTTTCTACAGGTGTTTATTTTGGTATCTTTTGTAATACCCCAAGTTTTTAATAATGAAACAGGATCATCAATGAATGTTTAAGCGGGGATTGCAGCAAAAAGTTCAAAGCAGAAGAGAAAGCAAGGACATTCCCTTTAATAGAGGGAATCTGTGTAACTTGCTTTCTTCAGTGTGTATGTATTCTTTCCAAGGCATGGAAAATCTGTGTCACGTTTGCATAATCTTCTTGGCTCCAGTTGCCAGCCTCTCAAGTTTTCTCCAAGTCATAGCCTTGCCAATTTGTAAGCTGTTGCTGAGAATTGCATAAATGCAGGATACCCCTCACAATGGGAGCAGCTTAGTGAGCAATCCAGATATCCCAGCTAGTTAATTTATATGAGAGCAGACAAAAACGGGAAAAAGAAGCAGATTAGAAGTGTTTTACAGATGCATAAACTGTTCCTTCCCATTTGTTGTTCCTTGACTCATAATGTGCTGAAATGAAAGGATATTATGTAGTATTTTGGATTTGAATATTATGGGCTTTAGGGACACCCCATCACTGGTTTCTTCATATCTCTCTGCTCTTTGAGGAATGGCTGAATAAAAATCAAAGGGGGAAAAAAGACAAAAAGAAAAAAACCAAAAACACATACAAAAACACATAAAACCCCCCAATTTCTGTTTACCTTGCTGCAGCTGACAGTACCACAAGTGCCACCTCTCATAACACACTGGCACGTGTGACTGTGGGATAACATTTCCCTCACTTTTCTACAAGCATTTTTGCATCATGAGTATGAAGGAATGAAATGTGGGGCCATGAACATTAATGATTTCATTTTTTGCCCTGAGATTCAAACAGAGCTGTCAAGTCAAGTGTCCATGTGATCTGTCTCAGCCAAAGCTCCTGGCAAACAGTGTTTGGATAAAACCTGCAAAAGCCAAACACCTCATGGCAGTTGTTCATGCTTCTGGTGAAAATGTTGCAGGTCTGGTGTCTCTACAGTAGAATTTGTGAAAGAATATTTAGGAAGGTGAAACACAATTCTGGGGGTGTTTACTCTCTTAGGGCACATTGGAATTGATTATAATATGGAGATCTGTGTGAGTTTCCAATTTAAAAATTGGAAAAAATTTAAAAAAGCATTTCTTTGGAGGTCCACCAATAGTTTGCATGGTTCTCTTCACAAAAATACTAGTTGGAGAAATAGCATGGGAAAGCATTTCAAAATCTATGGTTTTCTCTAGCCAGCAAGGAGGACCCTGCCAGACTATTGCTGTG